>NC_056744.1:804116551-804339051 GCF_019279795.1 Protopterus annectens
CAGATCGTCAACAAATCTAGTATAAAATAAAATTTGATATTTAGTTCTCAGCTTAGCCAGGACTGTGGTCTCCCAGGATGCCATAACTATACTAGCATAAGATGGTGCAGCAGGAGACCCCATTGCAGCACCCTTCAACTGTCTATAATAAACCTGATCAAATAAAAAGAAGTTATTACTAAGTAAAACCCACTGAAGGACATGTGGTGGGCCAAATGTGTGTCCATAGGCTACACACATGCACGTCAGTGAGGCCCACATACCCAAGAACAGTCTCAGCCAGCAGGATAGGTGTAGACAATCACAAAGAAAGGCTGTGATAAGGCCTCTGATTGATGGCTATGGAGAACAGCCCCCCCCCCCAGACCTACACAGACAGACTACAACAGGTCAGGAAGTGGGATGTTAGTTCTGAAGGGTAAGAAGTCCAAAAGTGAAATGTATGTCAGTAAAACCTAAAGACTGTAGTACACTGATATGCATGAAAGGTTAGACTACAGAATGAAATGGAGTACCTGAAATACCAGTACAGTCATAGCAAATTTTTACAGTTGTCAGGTGTGCCATCTCCCCACAATCCTATGTAGAAATGTAGTAACATGTATGTGGAGGTATAATAACAGTGGATCACAGATTACTTGAGCTGGCCAAAGTAGCAGGATAGATTGTAGCACTTGTACAATATGCAGGGCTCTGTGTGTTAGGCTGTTGTGTGTTGTATATTGTGTGAAAGTGGTCAGCATCTAGGCATGGAGGGTTGTGCCCTGGTGGCCAATGGCCAGTACTGTTGATGATAGGGCCAAGTTCTCACAACTGCAGTGCCAAACATAATGCATCCCAGCAAGGCACAAATCCAGCAGTAATCCCTACTAATTGTTCAGATGTAATATCTGTCACCATCTGAAAGATGGACATATCATGAATGTGGCCCAGACATACAAACAGTACACAGGTGGAAGTACCTTAGACAGAGAGTGTATAAAATGTTACTGTCAAATGGACACACCTTTGGAATTGTACATATAGGTTAGCAGCACATTAGTTGGCTGTGCAGTATGGAATACTGATGTAGTCTGGCCAAACACTGGTAGACCACAAAAGGCACAGGTATGAAGTACTGAGAAACTGCTGATGTCACTGCAAAAGCTAGCATAAGTGGAATGCCCTACGTATATCTGTGAGTCAGCTGAAAGTGGCTTCCATAGCACACATGCACCCAGCTCACCTCACCATCAGCCACAGATACCTCACAGGTCTTATCTCTGCTGTTGGGAATGAGTAAAATATGCCCCCTACCTCTGTATGGGAATAGCCACAGAATGCAGCATGCTGAAGAGGTGTCCCCTGCAGGTGTGTTCCTAGCTGTAAGCAACACCCCTGCCAGCATTCACACCAATGGATCAATAAAGACAAAAACTATTCACATTAACACACACCAACCCTGTCACTCCAGTGGAATATAGTGGCTTGCAGCCTGGGACTGTAGGAGTGACACAATGTACCGGCCTGCTACAGATGGCCTGCATCACTATCAAATCTCCTACAGTCCTCTGTCAGAGGCCTGTGTCTCAATCTGTACTGCCAATGTATGTTATCTCATTGACTCCCAAATAACAACATAGCACAGTCCACAGAACACAAATGCAAGGCCATGTCGACAAATCCCAGTAGCATGTCCACAATGTCCTACTGCATGAACTGTGGACCAACCTAAATACTGCTGGGATGAAGTGATAACTAGGGATACTTATCAGATAATGTTTGCATAATGTTCAGAAGGGATAGAATAATAGATGGAGGTAGAAGCATGGGCGCCATGGAGTGTGTGAAGTCTGAAACTCAGATATGTGCACAAACTATCCCTGCCTGCAAACACAGGAATGGGTGGCTACAAACCTGCTCATAAACCACATTGTGAAGGGGTACTGATCAGAAATATAAGCCCACTGCCTCTGGTAACAAAAAAGGGAAAAAAAAAACTTACTTTTAAAACATGCATTTTCAAACTATTCATTGTGTACTGCAAAATTTTAAAAAAACAATGGTTTTGTTTATGAAGGGGAAGGGGACTATGGGTTTGGGCCGGGGGTAATCCTGAAAGGGCTGTTTTTTTTTGGGGGGAAAACGGGGCTTTGGGACAGGGGTTAAATTTTAAGTTTTAAAAATTTTTGGAAAAAAAACCAACTAGGGTTAAAAAGGCTTATATTTCAGTTTCTAGGGAAAATCCTTGCATTATATTGAAATGGAAATGAAAGTTCAGCCCTTAAAATTCACTTCGGTTTGTTCAAATGAATTCAATAAGTTTTTTAACCATGAATAAATGCCTATGTTTAAAAATTTAGAATGAAAACACTTTGGGGAACCCGGGGTATTAGGGTTTAAAATTTTTTTATTTGTTTTTTCAAAGGGGTAGTATGGGTTATATCAATGGTGTATTTATTTTTCTATTTTAAAGGGTTTTCCCCCAAGTGGTAGATTAAATTTTACCCGGGAACCCCCCCTATAAAATTTGAGCCCTGCGGTTGGGGACTTTTGGAAAATATTTTAAAGGATATTGACGTTTGGGGAAATGCATTTTATGGGACTTCATTGAGGGGGGATGTTAAGGGAAAACCCTTCATTTAAAATTTGTAACCCAAATATTCTGAAAAATTGGCTATTGTGCTGTTGTTTGAAAAATTGGAAATGTGGACCCATTTGGTGATAACAATTATGTTGATGACATCATTTCCCCTTTTATTTTTTTGGTAAATCCTATTTTTCAAAATCCCGGGATTAAATAATAAATCCAAAATGCTTTACTCTAAGAAACAAAAACATGATGTAATAATTTTCATAATGTCAACTGGGATAGGTTTTAAAAATAGGGTTTGCAGAATTCCCCCTAGGATATTGGGGTACATAATGGTGTCCCCTTTGTAAAATTTCACCCCCCCCGGGGGAAAAAACCCGGGAAGCTAAAAATGTCATTGCTTCTAAAAAACGTGATTTTTTTTTTGGGGAAAATGGGTTCCCCCCCCCAAACCCCCCAAAGTTAGTTTGGGGGGGCCCCCCAACATGACCTTTTTCCCTTTTTTTGGGGGGGTTCAAAAACTTTAAAAAAAGGGGTTTGGCAGCCCCTCTGATTTCTAAAGGGGGCATGGGTTTTTTTGTGGATACACTTTACCCAATTTTCCAAATAAAAATTTCCAAAATTTGGGAATTGGTTTGTGTGGGGGTGTGTTTTTGTGCTTTTTGGGGGGGGTTTTTGTGTTTGGGTGGGGTTGTTTGGTTGGTAATTTGTTTGGGGGTATTCAAGTTTTACTTTTCTGAAAAAACCCTGGGGGGTTGGGTCTGGGTATACTGTTTTAACCAGGCCCCCTTGCCCCAGACTTATGGGGCCACTGTCCCCATAAACCCTACGGGAACTGTTTCCCCCAGAGAGGCTGGTGCAACTTATCTGTAACAAATGGAAAAAATGGGAAAAAAAATTTTAATGTTAAACATTTGCAAATATGGTAGTCCCTTTGTATTGCCAAAAAACCAGAAATATTAATACGACAGGCCGGGGGATCCTTTTCAAAAACATTAATAACATTTTTAAAATGTTTGTGAAATTTAAAGGGAAAACCCAAGAAACAACCATTATAATTTTTAAAAAAGTGAAAACTATTCCATTTGCAGAAAAACTGTCCAAGGTCATGTCCCGAATCCTAAAATGTAACATTTCCAGGGATCACCGGGTACATTCCATCACAACATGGAGTGGAAATGTTTCCCCCAACAGGGAAATGGGGGTTTGGGATAATACTGGGGGGCCTTTTTACACGCCACCCATTGGGAATTGTGATTCCCCCCTTTCCTGTTCCCCAGAACAGGAATAAAATTTTCAAACCCCTTTTTTTAACCCTCCCCCCCCGGGAGGGGGCCCCCCAAACCCCTATTTTTGGGAGGGTTGCCCCTTTTGGGGGAAAGGGGCATATACCCTCCATTTCTGACATTCTCGATGTTATTTTCCCTGGTTTTTTCCTATTCTGTCTTGGGAATTACTGGAAAAATTTTTACTAATAAATTTCTATTCCTTTTGTATTGTAAACCAAAATTTTGTTTTAAAAAACTGTGGGTGTACCACCCCCTTTCCTTTCCCCTTGGATGTACTCACCTCAATACCTTTAAAACCCCCAAATTAGCCTGTGGCCCTGCATAACTGTTAAAGATGTGACAGGTTTGACCCGGACTGGAAAAGGGTTCCCCAAACCCCCTTGTTTACCCCCATTCCTGCTGCCTACCTTTTAAAAAAAAAACTTATGGGGACAACACTGTGTTAATAAAGCTATAAACATATGGTTTGGGAATCATTTCCCACTGTGCATTAAAAACTGTGGAAATTTAAAGCATTCATTTGGACCCTATCCATACCCGGCATCAGTTTGCCCTTTCCAGTTATGGTGACAGGGGTTGGAAAGGGTTTCCCAAGCACAGGGGGGGTTTTTTTCCAAACCTACTGGAAGGAAGGGGTTTAAATTTGGGGGTTTTGGGTTTTTTTTGTATGTTTTTTGGGTTGTTTTTGGTATGTGACCAAATTTCCTGTTGACAGGGGTTTTTTGGACAACTGAGCCTACCCGGGGGTGGAGTTACCCTTGGTGGACCAAACTGTGCCTAGGGTTAGGGCAACCAGGTGCAATAGGGCTTTCCCCTAAACTGGGCCTTTCCCCCGGCATGGCCACCTGGACCGTTGGGGGTTTGGGGTTACACCCCCCCCATTGGGGCTGGTTGCCACACAACTCTGTTTCTGGGATGCCCATAGGTTTTGTTCTCCCTTTTATCTTACCACTCCCACCATATGCTCGAGCACACACATTCCATGGTTGAGGATTCCCACCATCTCACCCAACTGTCTATCCATGACCTCTGAAAAATAATGGAGGGTACCTGCAAGATCAAGGATATTGTCAGTAACAGCTGAATGAGTAGTCCTCTACAGCCTCAGAGCCTCTCTGGTGTACCGTTCCAAATGTACCTGAGCCTCCATGATGCCCTGAAACATCCATCTGGTGGCACCAGATGTGGCACTTCTGCCAGGGGCATGATGCCAAGCAGCCCTCCGATGAGCACCCCTGGACATCTGCCTATATGGTACCCCACTGGACATCCGGCTATGGCTTCTGTGTCCAGACACACATGCCATAGATACCACACTGACTAGTCCCATGCCACCAACCACCAACTGTCCCTCAGCTATGGCCACTGGTGATGGGGTATGTATAGGCAATGTGACTGTGTGTGAGGATGGGGTGGATAACAGTGGGTTGTTAAACAAACACAACTTCAACCCCTGACAATCCTGCCTGTGCCTCAACACAACTACCATCATTTTCAGTGTCTGTGTGGACACCAGCATCAGATTGCCTGTAGGAGGGACTCTGACCCACCTCGCCACCTGTGAGGGGAAAATAAGAAATGCACTTTAAGATCTATACATCATTGCTTAACAGTATACACACACACACACACACACACACACACACACACACACACACACACACACACACACACACACACACACACACACACACACACACACACACACACACACACACACACACACACACACACACACACACACACACACACACACACACACACACACACTCACACTCACACAAACCCTGACATTCCACCATACTACTTACCTGTCCCTGAGTTTACAGAATGTCCCTAGTTTTTTCTCTTATTTTCCCCATTCTGCATCAGTCTTGAATAGTTACAGTCAATAATATCAATCATTAACTTATCATTCTGCTAATTGCTCAGAAAAGTGATCACAAAACATGACATATTACCCCATTAACTCTTTAACTTGATTGGAGTCATTTTTTCAAAGACTCCCTAATGTCATTAAGTGTTCATCCTGGTTTTGTCCAAACATCTTGAGCATGGACCTCATATATTATGGGCTACTACAGTCATTCAATAATGTCACGCACTGGAATTACATACTTAACTATTGTTCAGTAGATGCAAGATCTGTTGCTCTATTAACTTTTTATGTGGACTACAGTAATATTTGGAAACACTCTCTGGTGTTGTCTTGTAATTCCCCAATACATCTTTAGTGCTGCATACCCGGGTATTCTTTCACCTTTCTACTGATTGCAATTAAAAAAGTATCCCTAGTGTCTAGTTTTCACTCCCAATGCATCTTTCATGCTGCAGACTTTATTATTCTATCAGCTTTCCTATGATTACATGTCAGAAAGGTATTCCTGGTGTCTAACGTTTCTGTCCATGTCCATCTACTGCATGATTTCTAAGGGAAGTTGAGAGGTATGAACAACCCCACACTCACACATGTGCATACATGGACACACACACAGACACATACACACACGCATTCTACATACATCAATCCCCTTCCTCTCCACCAGATAGCACTTACAGACAAATTCACCCCCCCCACACACACACTTACAGATGAGGTTGCACAAAGATATTACACACAGACCTCTCATTAACCATCTGTCGACATGCATGACATATGGCACTCAACAGCATGCAGTGCAGCTATAGTCAATCCCTGTTACCAACATTAGACATTTTTGTGATGCATGGGTTGTGTAAGTAGGTGATGTCCCTTCCCCTGGAACACACTGCACCCATGTACACAGTATTGCTGTGCACCTGTTCGGCACCCTGGCATGTACTGTGCACCATACCTCACAGGTGTACACACCATTGCTGAATGTGTATATGTGTGTCAGTTATGTTTGCTCTACTGCTCACAGCCCCTATGTGTTTTTCCGACACATACCTGAGATGATATGTGGACAGATGTAATTTGTGAATGCCTGATGCCTGATTTACAGATCTCATCATCAGCGGTGCATGTATGGCCAATAAAATACAATTACACTGACAATCTTCAAACCTTACCATGACTATGGGGAGTGTACACACCCTTATTGATATGGCACTCTCTTCCCTGATATGCCATGGGGTTACATTACTGCATGTGTTAACATTACACAAACCTGATATGTGACATATGACCTGTGCAATCAAATGCAGTATCAAACAAATGTGTTAGCGTGCAGATGCTGATAGAGATGCATACAATTTGTGGGTGCATATGTGTGCACACCCTTATCATGATGGTTTGTTGCACCAACTGTTATGTGTACTACAGCAGTCACTATTCCTGGAAGGGGTATACTAGCATAGGCCATCTGCATTTGGCAGTATTTGGTCACTCTTCCTACAAATGCCCCTCAACTCTGCATGATTGCAAGGTCAACTCATGTGCACAGCCCTTGGAGGTCACACAGTGCTGCCACTATTGCTGTGGAGTCAGGGATATCTCTGCCACAATTCATGACCTTGACTGTGTGCAGATACAGACATTCTTAGCAAGCTTTGGATCTCTGCTTCAGTGCACTGTTGTGTTTCAGGATGACACCCCCTCTCCATCCTCAGCCTTTTTGCAGATGCTTGACAACTATGGCCTACACATGTGTGTCATTTTGCAGTGTCCCAAACTCTGAACACCATGTGTACTGGCCTATTCCTTGCTAATGAATGGCAAACATACAGGTGTACACTTTCACCAGCAAGGTACAGATGGGGATGGTGGGCCTGAGGTGGGGTGAGGTGTTGGTTATGAAGCACATGTATCTTAATTGATACTGTCTGTAGGCTTCCAACTTGGTCTTAGTCCACCAGTACACATTGCAACGCATGCCTTTTGGGGCTTTTGCTGTTATGAATATGCTACCTGTAGAGAGCCCTGGCTGATGTTTCCTGTGGTACAGCTGTCCCATCTGATTACCCTAACCCATGGGCCACACTTATGCAGAATACAGGCAATTGCTGACACAGGTACTGCACAGCCAGTACTTGCTAGACATTTCTGCAACTCCACTCAGTGCTGTGGCATGTTACTAGGCAGCCTGCATGACCAGTTTGCAACATGTGTCATCATCTGTCTTGGATGGCCATCTGTTTATTTTCTACATTAATCCTGTCCCATACATCCTCACCACATACATGACTGTCTACACTGTTTGCCATAGTATATGCAATGGTGAGGTAAGGCTACATGTCCAACTCCTGGTTGCTACCTGTTGGGTATGGGATCCATTCCATGGCTTCTAAGGTGTGTGCAAGCCACAGCTGCCTCTGTTGCACTTAAGTGGGCACATTTGATAGCCAAACGTCTCTGACAGCAGACCATTTCTTGGTGTGAAATTGAGGACCTGTACTTGCTTGAAGGTCCATACTCATGAAGAGTGCATGCTGTCAGTACCTCAAAAACTGCTTCCACAATATGTTATTTGGAGTGTATGCATACATATGCTTCCAGTGTTTGTGAAGGTATGTATTCCCCATATTTGCTGTCCTAACATAGGATTCCATATTACACATTCATTGCTCATGTTAGGACCACATTACAGGTTATAGGGGCTGTGGAATGCAGTAGTGTGATATGCCGTAGCATAGATCTGTAACAGTTGCCATTGTAATAGTGGTATATGCACTGTTGTAGCACTGTATAAGGGTGATGTTTCAGACATATCCCTACTGTAGGCCATTTGTCCCACCATTATGTTCATCTCTGTGCACATATCTTGCAATAATTGCAATTGTTAGTTATATTGCATGACTCTTACATACCCTTCAGATACACCACCATGGTGACCACTGTGATGCAGTGCAGTTAACAACAACAATAAGTGAACATGTACAGAATGCATTATGAGTAGGTGTGTTAATTGTGTGCATGGAATATACCATAGCCATAACACGAATGACGTATGGACAAACCTGAACAAACACCATACTCACCAGCTACAGGCAGAGGTATACCAGAGGGACTTACATAGTTGTGTTAGAGATGTGATGTCAGTAGCCACACCTGTGGCATTGGTACAGGGTGGGAGCAGCATTATAGTAGAGCAACAGTATAAACCCACAATACTACAGATTATGCACATCTGTTTATTAGTACAACACAGCAACAGACTATATATATTTCATCTCACATATGCATGATTAATCTCTAAAGATTCAGATGGATATGCAACAGTGTTCTATTGATGTACCCTGTGGCCTTACCTGCACGCTCCTCAGTCTTTGTGTGGGTAGCACCCACCTCCACGATGTTCTCCGCCGGGTCTTGTGTTTGCGGGCAGGCAGGCTGGTGAGGAGCTCCTCAGAATGTGTTAGTGAGTGCTGGATGGCATGACCCCCCCCCAGTGGCAAGCTGGTCCCTCCTAACCACAGCAGCATGCCGACGGGCATGGGGAAGTAGATCAGTGCACCGATGTCAGACCTGGTCATAACTGCGGTTATGCAGGCTGACATTGTTTACCCTGTGGACAAGATCATTCCACAGGACTGTCCTCTCCTGCAGATCATGGGCTGTATGTGCAAACAGGGTGTGGTAGTGCTGCACCAGGGATGTAATGATGATGTCATTCTCCGGGGGTGTGTAGATCTCCCGAGATATTGTGCCTGAAAGACATAAAGAGGAAACAGGTCTGAGGACCTCATAATGCAAGGATATCATAGTTGTTAATACAGATCTCTGTCTCCCCCAAGATATCTACAACAACAATCTGATCACAAAACTCAATGGGTATGTCTACAGCAGACCTACTGTTGGGACGTATATCGTATTGTACAACAATTTATGCAATGTGTTTGTAGTCATGTTCCATGTTGAAACACTATCATTAGTGGCCTGTTACAAACAATGTCACCTGCATGCCATTGTAAGGGCCACTATGGTTCCATATATGCATGTGTTCTGTTTGCTATGTGACTGCTGCACATCTGTTGTTTTGTGTAAATGGGGATATCTATGCATGCTGTTAGACATAATCCTGGAATGTGTAGACTATTACTACCCACATATGTTCTATAACAGTGACACAATAGCATGTTTGGGAAGACAGTTGCCAGCAGAACCACCTCTCCCACTTTCATCTGGCCATGTTACCAGGCCACGTCACATCTGGGATCTACCCTGGGACCTCATCATCTACTGGTCCTACACTACCTTCAGGTGGAACCGCCTCAAGGGATGGTGTTCACCCCCACCCTCCCGGGAGCACACACAGACAGGATCCTGCCACCCAAAGGCAGGTGCAGGGTCTGGGGCATAGGGAGCTCCATAGAGACTTGGGGGATGTGCTAAACCACCTTTAGGCCCTCAGTACACAGTCACAGGGTCCACATGCTCCTCCTGCTCAGCCTCCAGCCCAGGCACCTTCAGAGCCATGAAGATGCAATTGTGACTGCCCATGGGTGGGGACCTTGGTCCCATTGTTTCCATATGGGGGTTCATGGGCTTCCACATTCCAAACAACACTCTCCATCCAAGGTGTTTACCCACCACATGTATCATATACCACACCTGCATTCTGTCTTGTCTGTCTTCCAACCCAACCTATCTCCCCAAATATACCTACTATCCTTCCCCAAAATACCAATTTCACCTTCACAAACAAGGGTAATGTGTTCCCAACATGGATTTCACACCAGACATAACTGTCCATTATGCACCCACTTACCGCTGTATATATATGTGTGCATTGATATGTGTGATGTTCTCTCACACATATCATGCAGCACTGTCATTCAACAGTAGGGGACATGTATTTATATATATATATATATATATATATATATATATATATATATATATATGTATATATATATATATAATATATATATATACATATATATAATATATAAATATATACACACACACACACACACACACACACACACACACACACACACATACACTGTTCTGTCTTGCTACAAGACAGACAGGTGTCACAGGCGGACACAGCCTAACATTAGGGGGATATATATATAGGGACGGACTGCAGGTAAGCCTGTTACACACCTATGGCATTTGTGCATGCTACATTACATGTTAACATGACTGTCCTGCAAGTGGTGGGCTCTGAATCTCATGTGTCTATCATAACGTCATTACTTCCACCACCAGCTATTTGCCACTCCAATATACATGTCTTGCGGCACAGAACACACACTCTGATAGCTTACATCTTGTCATTCAGTGCTCATCTACACAGTTGACAGGTATGGCCCACTGCCCACAGGGACAGACACTATTGTCCATAGCAGTTGTTCCACAGGACATCATTACAACAACTCCTGAAGGCACATATAAATCATTCCACATTATCTATCCCATTATTGTAGACCAAGTACTACATTCAATTACATGCATATATGTTTCATATGCCTGTTGTAGGATTGTCATCTCTTCTGGATACAGTTTGATGCATCCTCTTAGTTATGTGTGGATGTCTGTAGGTTCATTTGGTGAACAACTTTTTATTTACTGGTTGTTTGTTTGTTTGTTTGTTTCTCTCTCTCTCTCTCTCTCTCTCTCTCTCTCTCTCTCCACTACAGGGATTGAGCTGCTGCTTTGAATAGATTGCAGCATAGATTTTGTAGGTGATGCACATGATCAGGTGATGGCCTCTGCACCAATCAGTGCCCACCACTTGCTAGCTGCATGCAGACAGCTGTGTAGTACTTTCAATTGCCACTGTCATGACAACCCACTACTATAAATTACTAAATCATGCAGGCGTTGTCTCTTTAACTTTCTTGTATGGAGGACATCCTTCCTGTGTGTGGGCAGCAGTGTTACAGACAGCAGGTAGTAATACCTCTTACAACAGGACTTGCAGCCATAGGCCAACTACATATTTATATAATGTTCCAGACCTACAGACAGTGTGAGTAGTGTTGTTATATGCATTGTATACTGCTAGTTTTACAGGGTTTGTGTGTACATACTAGTTTAGCATGGAATGCATTCTGTCTGCATAGCTCTCAACTGTGGGCCTATCCACATGATGGTCAGATGATTGGCTGTTATGTTTTGTCTGTTCACCACACAGGTCTTGTCTCAGGTATATCACTGGCATTTTGTCTGTTGAGTGCTATCAGTACATGGCTACATCCATTTATGTTTCTGACTTCATATTCCTAAATAAGGGTATGTTGCAACCAATTCTGTAACACCAGCAACTTTCTCAGTGTATAACAACAATATTGCACATATGGCCCTGTGTTCTAGCCTCTGTCCTCCCCCTATATACCAGGCATTGTCCATATGTCATGCAGTAAGAGGTTGTTAAGTAGTGGCATGTCATTATGTTGTGCTGGCATTCCTGCTATCATTCCAGTGATGTTGTGGACCCCCACACATATTGTGGGGTAGGGGCCATATACATATATATATATATATATATATATATATATATATATATATATATATGTGTGTGTGTGTGTGTGTGTGTGTGTGTGGGCTACAGCTGGACAACACATGTGTGTCCTTTTACAGTCCAGAGGTTAGTGTATGTAACACTGTTATATGCCCTTGTAACTCAATCTATGACGGATGGGTATGCACCATATATAACCTAGGGTTACAACATGTGATGGATATCAGTAGGAAGACACCTCTACATTTTCATACATTTCACCTTGGGAAAATTGGTGGGCTAGTGCTTACTGTCTTACAGACAGTTCTGTTTGTCAGTGTGATAGTGATGTTTTAAAGTTAAGCATTGCTATGTAACAGATACATCTTCATTGCGACAACTTAATACTTTTCCCCTAGGGGTTGAGTACAGAGTGTAATTGGAGGCTGCTGAACTACATCTGCATTTCTTACTGTTGATTGATTCTTATCTTCTGGGCCAGTATTTCTTTAATGTTGTACTACTTGAAGTCCTTGGCCTGGACAACAACATATGATATGCTTTCAGATTACTGTATAAAATGTTTTGCTTGAGGGTTGCATTACTCAGTATGTATTTCAAACACCTAACAGCTATATGAAAAGGCATATATTTAATTGTCTTTTGTATGAGAGAATAAAATGCTATCCATTTTAAAAGGTGGCAACTGTAGGAATACTGGCTGTTCAATATGCTGTGCACTCTCTAAATATGTATCTTCCTATAAATATATCTATACGTAGTAATATATGAATGTGTGTGTATGTGTATATACATATATATATCTATCTATCTATCTATATATATATATATATATATATATATATATATATATATATATATATGTATATGTATGTGTGTGTGTGTGTGTGTGTGTGTGTGTGTGTGTGTGTGTGTGTGTGTGTGTGTGTGTGTGTGTGTGTATGTATCATTGAAATGTTCACTGTTTCCACATTGTACATTCCCTATGGTAGACAGACTGTTCTGCATGATATCTTATTGATACCATCCTGACATTGTACAGGTGAGAGGGATTGCTGTTAACTTTTTGTGGCTATGTTGGGTAGGGTCGTGGGTATGAGACTTGCAAGTTTTGGTATTGTGTCACAAGGCAGATCTGTTTGGCTGTGGAGGAGGGGATGATATCAATAATTACAAGAGGTACCTAAATTGGTATATACATATATATATATATATATATATATATATATATATATATATATGTGTGTGTGTGTGTGTGTGTGTGTGTGTGTATACATCTACATATATAAATACATTTCCTCTACTGTTGAATGACTGTGCTGGATGATATATTTGAGAAAACAGAGTTATTTATATGTGACATGTTGTAAATCACTTTGGTTATGGTGTGCAGGGTCCTGGGTTCGAGACTTGCAAAGGCTGATTATTTTCTTGCTGGGAAGATCAAGGGCTGTTGGATACAGAGTGATGAAGGCACTTTTAAGCAGTTGTAAGTGGTTGTCAGCAGATTTGCATGGGTTTGCATGGGTTTGCTCCACAGTAAGCATTGCTATCTTCCGGTTAAATATTCTTACACTCAGTTAGCCTTTAAATTGCTTACCCCATGTAGGCATTGCTTGCCCCCATGCAAACAGGATTAAACCTGCTTACTGCTGCTTAAAAGTGCTTACTCCTGCTTACCCCCACACTAATTTCTTTAAAAGAAAAGAAAAAGGGGTGATGGGAAAGTGGTGAAAAAGGGGCACAAAAAGGGAAAGACAGTAAGGAAAATAGCAGGGGATGTGCAGGACGGGTATAGGGAAGGTCCATAGCTGCCCCTTTCTTCTACAGCAACAGCTGTGCATATACACTGATTTGGTGGTAGATTTGGACACTCAAACCTCTGAAAGAGGGGCGAGGACAACAATAATATGTTGTGAAGCCAGTTAGAGCAGATTACGTGTCCAGTAGACTCATGTGCGAAATGGACAGCTATGTATGGGGTAAGATTTTTTTTTTGGGAACAGATTGCCCTTTTTTCTTTCTTTTTAAGGTGAGAGTGGGATGTTGGGGTAGGATAGTAGGTATATTTGGGGAGGTAGGTTGGGTAGGATGATAGACAAGACAGCATACAGGGATGGTATATGACACATGTGGGGGGTAAACACCTTGAATGTGGAGGGGTGTTTGGAAGTTGGAAGCCCATGAGAACCCAAGAGGAAACAGTGGGACTGAGGTCCCCACTGCACCTTCATGACCCTAAAGGTGCCTGTGCTGGGGGCTGGGTAGGAGGGGCAGACTGACCCTCTAAATGAGCCATGCAGCCCTCAAGCTGGCATAGCTGATCTCTGAACTCCCTGCAAAGCTCGCTATGCACCAGACCCCGGACCTGATGATGGGTGACAATTTCCTGCCTGCGACCATTCCTGGGGGTGAGCCTCATCCCCGAGACAGTTCCACCCGAAGTTGGTGCAGGACCAGCGAATGAGGAGGTCCCAGGGTGGGCCCCAGATTTGCTGGGGCCTGGTGCCATGGCCAGTTGAAGTGGGAGAGGTGGGTCTGCTGGGACAAGCCTTCCCAAGCGTGCTAACTTGTTGCACTTTTAAAACATATATGGGTTAGTAATAGTCAACACATTCCAGGATTAGGTATAACAGCATGCATAGATATTCCCATTAACCCAAAACACCAGATATGCAACAGTTTCATAGCAAACAGATCACATGCATATATGGAACCACACAGTGGCCATTACAACAGCATTCAGGTTACATTGATGGCAGCATGCCATCAATGTGGGAGTATGTACACATGCATAGAAACACATTTCAATATTTATCAAACAATAGGACATATGTCCCAACAGTAGATTTAATTGTACACATACCCATTGAGTTGTGTATTTAGATTATTGTTGCAGATACGGCGGGGGGGGGGGTGTCAATTAACAACTTGTATATCCCTGTAGTTCTCACTACTTTCTTAGCCACTGCTGTAATCTGTACCTTACAGGTATTATTACACTACACTATGGCCTTTGTTTGGGCAGTGGTATGTTTGTAGACAACTATATACATGAACTGTTTTTTACCTGCAGTATACACCTCTTACCTGGTATACCTGTGGAAGTATTGTTTGTTAACACTACCTGACTGTTTCTATGCATATTCCCAGATTCCAAGTTGATGTTATGCACATACATCTGAATCTCTTATTGCACACACTCTGGTCAAGGCTTAACAACATGCAGGTGGAACTGGGACATATTTTGGAAATTGTCCTCATAAATATTTGGTGAGTTGTTACAGTGACAGGTTTGTTTTCATATACATTTTCTGAATATTTACAGGTCTGACAGTCAGTTATATGTCATTAAAAGCAGCCTAAATTTAAGAGATCATCACACTGATTTGCCAGGGGGACAGGGTAACAGGCAGCAGATATGGGCCAATTATCTGGACATTCTGAACAAATCTGTACAGTTGAGGGATATGATTCTGCATATAGCTTACTACCACTCCCTGGATTCAAACCATGGCTGTGTGTGCTAAAATATGACAGTTTACGTGTGCTATTTGGATTTTCGTGTGTATCCTTTCACTGTTTTCTGTATAAGTCTCCCTCAGTTGTACAATATGACCTTGTGATTACAGCAGTCGAATACAGACATTCCTACACATTTTATTTATGTAGCACAGCGTGGGTAACAGCGCTTAATACAACAGTACTATTAAGAGAACGCAATACTATATTAACATATGATACCAGAGTAAACACGAGCAGTCCAGGAGTTAGACCTTTATTGCCAGGCTGTTACCCTTTTATTTACATACAACCTATATGAGACTCTTCCTGCCATATTGTCTGGTTTATTCAGAACATCATATACACAATACAGGTTTTATACTGACAATTAACTTTCTACTACTTTTAGATTTATTTCTTATAACAGTACATCCAAGATTATTACTAACCTGCTTTGTGACGCAGCCTTTGCAGCCTACACCCATGGGCTTCCTGATTTACAGCCCACTCCGCTGCAGCTGTCAGAGACATAAGAGGAATATTTAGCCATACCTATCCATAATATACATGAGCTATGCAATTATTAAACAGTTAGTAGAATTAGTACTTACACACTGTTGGGATATCACCCTGCCAAGCATCTTTGGTCCACTGATCTAAGAGCTCCCTCTTCCTCCATTTCAGGTCAGCATAGTGATACCTGACCTGCTCACCAGTTCAAGGGATGCCAGTGCCACTGGTGAGGTCACGGGCGAGATGGTCCCAGGCTTCCGCTTTATATTAGGAACTCTGGTACTGGCCCTGCAGCAGTCTCTCTTCATCGTCTTTTACCAGGAGTCCTGCCATGACTTTGGACTCCTGGATTCCCCAGCGCTTGGAAGCACGATCCTTCCCCGACACCAGCCATTGTGCCTACAGGAAGAAGATGCAACCATTTATGAGATGTATTCCCAACAGTGGGGTTTAAATAGGGCCAATTTTCCACACTTTGCCATGATTGGATGGTTTTGAAAATGCTAAGCTATGGGCAAACCTGCTTACCTAAGGTTGGCATTGTTTAAAGGGGCATACCAATGGGTAAATCTATTTAGCTGGGCCATGCATTGCTTACACCTGGTCAGCAGAGGTGTGCAATGCTTAGTGTTGCTTATTTTTAAATTTGCACACTATTTGCTGTTTGGTATTGATTTATCATTCATCACATTATATTTGTTTGGTATCCATGATTCATGTGTATGGACACTGTATGGGGTACTTGTGTTTATTGGGGGATTTCACCACTTTATTACAATGACACCTCACATCTGGACTTAATGCGGTACTCCAGTTCACATATATATGTTATTTAGTAGGTTATACAACAAAAAATTGCTTAGAAATTCCTTTCACATGTAAATTGTGATTTTGCTATAGTGAGGATCTGTTTGGGTATACCTCAATTTTATGTACAACTGTGATGGCTTACTGGTTAACTGCTGTGACTATAGTGTATGGGGTACTGGGTTCAAGACCTATAATAGATGTTTATTTTGTTGTTGGGCAGAACAGGGGCTGTTGGATACAGAGTGATTAAGGCACTTTTAAGCAGTTGTAAGCGGGTTTGCATGGGTTTGCACGACAGTAAGCAATGCTAACTTTCGGTTAAATATTCTTACTCAGTTAGCCTCTAAATTGCTTATCCTGTGTAGGCATTGCTTACCCCCGTGCAAACAGGACTAAACCTGCTTACTACTGCTTAAAAGTGCTTACTCCCACTTACCCCTGCACTCATTTGGAAAGAAATGAAACATGGGTCTTGGGAAAGTGGTAGATTTGGACACTTTATAAAATTTTTACACTATTTGCTGTATGGCATTGATTTATCATTCATTACACATTATAAGTTTGTTTAGTATCCCTGATTCATGTGTACATATACTGTATGGGCCACTTGTGTTTATTTGTGGATTTTACCACATTATTACAATGACACCTCACATCTGCACTTAATGCAGTACTCCAATTCACAAATATATGTTATTTAGTAGGTTATACAGCAAAAAAATGTTCATAAATTGCTTTCACATGGAAAATGGAATTTACTACAGTGAGGACTGCACCAGGAATGACTGCTCGCAAGGTGAACACGCTAACCACTACACTATTGCAGTACTGTTTTTACTGAATGTATCTTGCTATTTACTTTCTTGTGCCATTTAAGCTAGAGTGTGCATAGCTAAACAATGGGCAAACCCACACAGCTATGGTTAAATTTAATCTGTTTGATAAAAAACAATTTCTAGGAAGGGACAGGTTTCACTTATTGCTGTGGATTTCTGCATGCATCTGCACATTTGACAGAAATCCTGGTGTGATTCAGTTGCTATGAGCATAGGGTTTTCCTGGAAAGTGGGGCTTTGACCTTTACAATGGCTGTGAGTGTGTTTTGTTCTGCAACATGTCATGTTTGTACACTAACAGTCCCACTTTGGGTATTTGAAGAGGTGGCAAACCCCTGTGAGTGTTCTTGCTCATTGTAATTGCAGAACGGCAATTATTGAGTGCAGGGGCATGTATATTGTAAGAGCTCTGCTCTCAGATACAACCCCTGCACTTGTCCACACTCCATGTCCATTTAGGAGCAGAGGCAGCGCGCCTTCATAACTATGCATGGTGCGCTGCCGTGACACTCTTAAATGGTTATTTCCTTGCAGGAATAAGCTATTCCTGCACGGAAGCTTACTGAATCCTGGGGTCTGTTTTTATCATGCAGTGAAAATATGTATTTAATATTGACTGAGGGTATCCCCACAGATTCTCACAATTCAGTATGAAATGTTCCACTTTGGGAGTTGATAAAAGTGGCAACCCCAAGTAACTTAGTTTGGGCACTGGGTAGGTGTTTGGACATTAGCTCAGCTATAAAACCTCTGCGTTACTGTTTCAGTGTCTAAGATTGACTGCTGATCTCTGATCATTGTCTGTGTGCAAAGTTTTATATTCTCTTTCTATATTCTTCATACCCCCAGTGCTTCTGTTTCCTTGTAACTCCTTATGTCCATATACATCTGGCATTGACAGTTACTCTTGTTGGCAGAGTTGTGCATGAAAATGGCCTTTAAAGGATTTAATTCACTATTAATAAACAGATAAATTTAAATTTTGCAGCAAATTTTCTGAAGCAGAAGAGTCATTAACCATAAAGATGAGTAAAAGATGAGTAATTTATAATTGCTTTAAACGAAATGCTTGTAAGTTGCCAGTTATTTTCTTTTTTTTTTTATGTTGGGATAACTTTTATGTTCATTTATGCTGCTGCTGACAGCAGCACTGGCTTTAATTTGTATATTTTTAGGAGTTTGATTGGAATTTCTATAAAGATATATGTTTAAATATATTTAATTCTGTAAGTCTAATTATAGGAATGATTTTTATTTCAGGTTTTATTTTTATGCATTTTGGTATTGCCATTTTCTATGGATGGGATTTTTCATATATTTATGCTTTTCATTTAATGTCTGTATTTACTTCTTTAAGAGTGAACCACATCTCGTCTTGATATGGGGCAAGCATTCTTTAAAATATCCTGTTTTTCATTCTGGTGGCTACTTCATATGGATTTCTATGTCAATTAAGTGAGAAGTTTTAATTGATACTATTCTGAAATATGTTATTGTGATTAATAGCTTAAGTGCTCTTAATAGGCTCATTGCTAGGATAGGTTTATTTTTATAGGGTTGTTCCATAATACCGAGACTCTATTTTTGTCATAAAGTGAACATATGTATTATGTATTAACTGAGGGCATCCCTGCAAATTCTCATATTTCAGTATGAAATGTTTTAGTTTGGGAGTCAATAAAGGTGGCAACCCTGATTTTCTGTATTTCGTTTTAGAATTTTATCATGTTTAATATTTGTATTTTCATATTCTGCTTTATTGTGTTTACTTAGTTGTGGTTTACTTAAGTGACTGTGTTTCTTATGCTGAATTTTATGGTTTGGTGAAAAAGCTCAAGGTCTACTGACTATTGGAGATCATGATGCCCTGGAATCCATGTTGGAAACTGAAGGAGCCAATGGGCTGAGTTTACACTTGAAGAAGTCTTTTAGATATGGCTTTTTATACTAAAGTTTATATTGATTTTTATGGAGACTAGACATCCATTTATATTCAGGTCACATGGATATGAGTAGTCTAAGCAAAAGGTTACAAATACTGAGGAGCCTTTTATTGCTATTCATGTCAGGCATATGTCTCCTTTAATAAGTAAGATACAAACAAGAAAAACTTTACTGTAGTCTTTTTCTATAAGATAAGCATTGAAGCCCTTTCAATTCTGTCTGTAACAAATCCTTGTAGCTTTTTAAACTGTACTAGGTAGCATGAAAGTAGGTTGTTCAGATTTCTGTAATTGGTCATATAAAAATGTTATGAAGGGGCAATTATTTCTCTGGCATGACTTTTAAACTTACAGAAGATTAGGTAAATAACTACATGTGACACGGAGACAGTAGCAGCTACACAGGTATTGAAGGGAAGATAATTACCTGCAAGGATGCCAAGTTCTTTTTTTTCTGTTTTTTCATCTTTTATCTACTGTTACCCATTAATAATGGTGTAAATGTTTTTTTTTTTTTTTGTTTTGTTTTACTGAATACCAGATTGCTACATTTCTTGACATTGAAAACAAGGTAATTTCAACTACATCATCACTTTTGCAATAATTGCTACTCTTCCACTAAGGTGGGCTGTCACCATATTTAAACGTTATTATATCTGTTTCCATTTTAGGCTTATAACAGATCATGCCCACCTTAAAATGAATGAGACAAAACAAAGCCAAGAATGGTGTGGTCAGAAGCTGGTTTCTTAGTTTACAACCTTTCCATAACAAGTGGACTACAGGGCCAGCTGCCAACAAGACACTGTAGTTGGACTGTTCAGAGTACACTCAGGGTTGATTCAGGTCATTTGTCCCCATGCCATGGATCTGAGATGGAGGAAGTATGTTTAATAAGGCACAAGGAATTATCTGTTATAACTGATATAGAACCCCTAAACATCTATAATGCCTTTGACCAAAATTAACTTAAAAATCGGGATTGACATTTAAGATACATTGAACAGGTAAGAGTCATAGTAGGTTTAAGAAAGGAAGGAAGTTACCATAAAACATGCTGGAAAACTACCAAACCAAAGCTATTAAGTGGTAGCACTGTGTACTGACAATCTGAGTGTAGATAGGAGTACTGTGAAAAACTGTTTATAACTGCTTGCTGAAAGGTTGAATGTTTTTTTTTTGTTTGTTTTGTTTATCGTTAAATAGTAATGTTGATGATGCCTTTGGGAGAAACATCTATAATTTAAAATTCTTGGTGTGCTTTTTGTGCAGTGTCAATAGATTTGAAGATCTGTACATTGTCAGATGAGCAACCTTTCTGGAATATTAACTTAAGGGTTACTAGAATTTCAGGGTACCACAAATAGTTAAAGAAAGAAATGCTGAACAAAAAAGTTTCCTAAAATATAAACACAGTGGCTGCAGTTATCAAGAGCATGTTAACTGGAGCTGTACAGCAACATTAATAGCTTAACACTCATCTTGCTAGATTGTCAAACAAAATGAAAGGGCAGGCAATTATTAACCAGAATAGCAGAAACATGAAAGAGAGAACACAAATCAATGAGTGAATGCCATGCTTAGCATACAATCAAGATGGATATGAATAAGCAGTCATCAATAAAGTAATCTGATTTCTTCATTCAAGGATGGTTGAACACAGATAATTTCAGATACAGGGGACTAGAGACTAGAGAAGTAAAACATAATTGTTTTAGAATATTAAAGTGTTTGTAATGCTTACCCTATTGCACTCCTGTAACAATGAATATAGTGGGAAAATGACATGACTTTTTTAAAGAATAAATAATGGAATGGTTGTAAAATAACCAAAGTACTCATAAACAAAGCAAAATTTAGATTTTTACAACCTATAGAACATCTTACAGATGTGATCAGTATTAAAATGCATGATGCCCACTATACAGGAAATATCTACATTATAAATAATTAAAAGGATAAAGATCTGGACTGGAAGAAAGCTATATTGGCTTCAACAATAAAAATATGGTTGCTATTCTTCCCACTACAGCATGTCACTCTTGATTTAACTTGTTCCAGGGCATTACTTTCTTCTAATACCTTTGCAACCCTTCTTCACTTGCTAATTTCACTTTTATTTCTTCTGTATCACAGCTCATTAAGTATGTTTACAAAAGACTCAAAACTTGTGTCTTCCACTCAGGGTGAAGGACGCTACCATCCCACCACTAGGTGTATATTATTCTCTGTGGTTGAGATCTGTTGCCATCCTCAATCTCCCTTTACAGCTATGCAAGACAGCTGTTATGCTAGAGTTTTTTTCTAATTCCATGACTAAAAGCACAATGCAGTTGTTGACACACTCTTCTTGGGTACTACATTTCTAAAAGCTCTCACAGTACTCCCATTTCCCCCTCTCTATCTCTCTCTGCCTACCTGCTGAATTTTGGATGAATTCTGACTTTTTTATGCAGTTTTCTCTCAGTGCCCTACTTTCAGGTACCTTATTAAGTTCTAAAACTTATTTTGTACTCTTCTTCATTTCTGTTTGTTACTGCACAGTACTAAACAGAAGCAGATCTAGCAGGTCTTCTATTGCTGTGTTGTTGCAAGATGATATTTTGTGTCAGGGGAAGAAAGCACTAAGGTCAACATACCCAGAGCAAAAGAATAACAACTGCCGATCCGAAGAGCCCAAAATTCATGAAAAGCAGACAATTTCAGTTCATTTACTTATTTGCTTGGTAACCAGGATAGTAAACAGCACCTTTTCTGTTCAGTAACCAGTAACACAGAACATGCAAAAAAATATCAGTTCGGTAAAATGGTGCATACTGCAAAGTGCTTAGTGTACTTACAAATAAAATTTGCCCAAATTGTCAGCTATCATAATGATTTTAACAGTGATAACACTAGGATCCATCACGTAAAACCAGGACCTTCTTCTATTTATTTATTTATTTGTTGACATTTGATTAGCGGGACCCTATTTTTAGTGGAGGCCAGGGGAGAAAAGCACTAAGTACATGTAATAATCTTGAACAATTAAATAAATTGCACATGCAAGTTAACTTCTAGAGGTTCAGTTTACAAATGATTGTGTATACATACATACATACAAAGCTCACACAGATGAATAATAAAGAACTTGGGAAATTAACATGATACATTAGTGTCTGAATATGAAAATGTCTTGGAAGTAGAGATAGAGATAACAGGGTATTAAGCACTCAAAACAGTAAATGAAGATAAAATTCATAGTGGGGTTAATGAATAGGATAATCAGGAATATAGTACAATTAGAAGCAAGTGAGTAGCAAATAGTGTGTGAAAGGAGCTAAGGATGTAGAAGAGGTCCTCTCACCCATGTGCGCCCACACACACGCCAACACACACACACACACACACACACACACACACACGACACACACACACACACACACGCACACACACACACACACACACACACACACACACACACACACACACACACACACACACACACACACACACACACACACACACACACACACACACACACACACACACACACACACACACACACACACACACACACACACACACACACACACACACACACACACACACACACACACACACACACACACACACACACACACACACACACACACACACACACACAATGTACTTCTCAACACTACTACTGATCTCACGCATTTAATGTAATGATTTAAAGTGTATTCAGCTATTGTATGAGGCACCAGAAATAAGGTTTTGACTGGTCCGTTGGTCATGGCATAAGGTGTCAACTTCCTCCTTCCTGAGACCAATATTTTATTAGCAGCCTAGATGTAGAAAGGTTGGTATGGAAAAAATGAGCAACTGATGAACAGCTTACTTTTTAGGAGGAGGAAATTTAACAACTCTTCTTTTTGTGGTGTGACTCCTGAGTTTATCCTGCAAAGGCAAATACAGCACACATACCATAAAGCTGCTACACACACACACAGACACACACAGATGCACACACAAAGACAGACACACACAGACACACACACACACACACACACACACACACACATATATATATATATATATATATATATATATATATATATATATATATATATATATATATATATATAAAATACACATACATGCAAGTGTGTGCATGGGCAGGTATATATATGCTATATCCAAATCCAACCTCACCAAACACACTTTCACAAAAGCGCTTTTAATGAAAAAGCACTTTCATTAAAGTGCGTCAAAAAAAGAAAAAAAACAACAAAAAAGTGTTTATGCAGGGGGGCTATACCCCCCTGCACCTCCCATGTGGGGGGCTGTACCCCCCACACACCCTACTTTAATATTCTCACTCCGAGATCGCACTACAGTGGGGAAAAGGAAAAAATTCCCTTACCCGCACAGTAGCACAATCTCCACAACAGTCATTCCCCAACGACTCCCTCTGGCTGCAGGCATACATATGCAAAAGTGCTTTTTCGGTTAAAAGCACTTTTGCGTAAGTATGCCTAACCATTAAGCCTTCAGTGAAAAGCACTGTCGAGCATTACTCCTAGACGCATATATATATATATATATATATATATATATATATATATATATATATATATATATATATATATATATATATATATATATATATATATATATATATATATATATATATATATATATATATATATATATATATATATATATATATATATATATATATATATATATATATATATATATATATGGGTCTACTTCAGACCAAAATACCAGAAGGCCAACTTTTAAAATCCTTGAATGAGAAAGTCAACAACCACAGAAAACTGACATCCTGGAATACTGGCTTCCAACTCCAGGTAAGTAACCACTTGGCCAAAAAAAAAAATTAAACCCGAAGCAAATTAAACCCACCCCCTCTAACTAAATATACGAACTCCAAGGTCGCACTACCGTGGGGGTAAGGGGTAAAGTTCAACATGGTGGCCAAGTTGTTACTTACCTGGAGTTGGAAGTTGGTGTTTCATGACGTCGGTTTTCTGTGGTTGTCGACTTTCTCGTTAGGGTTAGGGTTAGCACATATGAGTAAGGATGGAAGGAGGATTTCACAGGTCCATATAGACAAATCATAGGCCACATGTTAAACTTCATTCTGCCTTCAAGCACTCCCATTTGGACTAATTGTGGGTTGTAGTCTGCAAAAGTGCAGTAGTACAGACTTTCCACTTGCTGTAGCCACTGCTGTTGCAGGGGTGATGGACTGATACAGCTGAAGGGAAAATATATGTGCCTAGATACTGACCATAGGTGTAAGGGTCTGGTACTAATGAGTAAACGGCCATTTCACCGAATCTGAAACAGCCGTGTGTACTTATGCAAAAGTGCTTTTCACCGAAGAAGCACTTTTGTGTAAGTATGCTTGGAGGTAGAGGGAGTTGTGGGGAAGTGACTGTTGCGGAGATCGTATTACGGTGCGGTTAAGGGAATTTTTCTCTTTTCCCCACTGTAGTGCGATCTTGGAGTGAGAAAAATAAAGTAGGGGGGGTGTGGGGGGTGCATGGGGGCTTGGTCCCCTGCATAAATGCTTTTTTATTCTTTTTTAATGTTTTGTTTTTAATGCACTTTAATGAAAGTGTTTTTTCGGTAAAAGCACTTTCGTTAAAGTGTGTTCAGGTAAGTTGGATTCGGACTGTTGAACTTTTGTTCAACAGTCCTAGATCCAGGTGTAAACACCCCAAGTAGAGGCACATAAATGTCAAAATAGCTTAAAAATTTCTTTACAGAGGTGCCAGTGCAGGTTTTATTTGCAGATATAAGGCACATCCGAAGAACTGACAAAGCAGACAAAGCCTTCTGGGACAGTGTGAGGCAGGACTCTGTTATGGATGTGAATATTCTTGAGGCTACAATAGACCAGCATGAAAGATCTGTCACAGAGTCACAAACATGATACTATATGCTTGCACACAAGCCCAGGACAATGAATAGGACAGAATGCCCATAGGTATGGTCTACCATCACAGATCACTCTAACAGATATTGAGGAGCTTATAGTGTCCCTCTCTGTAAACAGTGGTACCTGGTGAACTCCTGGATGTAGGAGTTCAGCTGGTACCATGTGTATCTGTTGGGGGTGAATCAGGCTGGTATTACCCTAAGGCACTAGCAAGGTCTGGTGGCAAATCACTGACATAACCTTGCTGATGGTAAACATTGCCACATTTCTCCGTCAGGCATATGTATAATATGTTGCCTTAGATGCTGCAAGATCAATGGAGTTTGGAATTGTCACAAACCTTCAAGTGTACATGTTGTCATTCCAAGCATATTTAGAATTAGGGATTGTCCCACGTGAGTTACAAATCACCAAAATGCGCACATATGGTAATAGTCACCCAGAGTTACTGAAACAGTGGTAAAGGTTGAATCTTAAATTAAGCACGGACTATATGCGCTTAATGAATTATTACTTTGCTAACATAGAAGCAGAAGTCTCCATGGAAATCGAGGTCCTGGAAGACGAAGATTTACAATCTATTGAATTTCAGCATGCTTCTTTTGAATTTAACAGTATGCTGGAATGGATTAATATATTTGAAGATAAACTGATTGCTATAAAGAAGCATAAGCTTAATCAAGATATTTGTGAGTTTAAGAGCCAGAATGTCTTCTACTGACCAAAGGAGTGAAAATGGGAGACTATCAATGTAACAAGCAATAGTGGGGAGACTGCACTTATGAATATTGCAACCTTTGAACACCTACCTAAATGTGATGATTCTGTTCAGGACTTAGATGGTTTCTTAGCATCTACTACTAATGAGACCATTGTCATTAATGATACTTATAATATACATAATGGTTCTTTAAACAAGGAGTCTGATGAAACCAATAAAGTAGTTAGAATGATTGTACGTACTGCAGAAGTGGAACCATCCACTTCTTTGGGGCAAAATGGCTCTGACTCTGGCAATTTTTAGGGTCATCCAAAATACAATTACAGCTGCTGATACAGATAAGGCCTCAGTTGAGAGGTGAAAGCACAGCCAGGAAGGGAAGGAATCAAGGAAAAGAAAATGTAATCAGACCCAAACTCAAACAAGGAGAATTACAGATGCCATTAGGACCCATAACGAGAAGCAGAACGTCCAACAAGTAGTTGGTTCTACTATTTACAACCTTTCAGATAATAACAGACTTTTAGATAAGGGAATTTCATTTATACCTTCCGCACAGAGGAATAATAGTGACGCATTAACTGAATTGAGATTTTTCACACATAATGTTGAGTTGAAATTATTATATAAGAATGGCAACTATAACACTGCTGATTAGTTAAGGAGAAAAAGTGTTTTTGTTCCTTTAAATACTCTGGTGGTAAAAGCTTTTTATGATATGTGTGAGGAGGAAATATATAAGATATTTTTTTGAAAAGACGTGTGATAAATTTTATAATATGACAATTGATGAGAAGCAAGCACTTTGTTCGTTGTGTAATAACTGTGATATTGTTAAAAAACAGCCAATAGAGGTGGTGAGACTATTATTATGGATAATGAACAATATAATAGCTGGATGTTTGAATTATCTGACCATGGTACTTTTAGAGAGGTTGAGAGATCTGATGTTATTAATCTTGTTTTTAAAGTTAAAGGCCATCCGAATGACCTATTTATGGAGGGGCCTATTTCTCCTGATGAATACAGCTATCTTTACATTGCTGAGCCTGTCATTTCTGTGATCTATAGGTTATCTAAAATTCATAATAATGCTACCTTGCCACCTATGCGACACATAGTTTCCGGGAATAGATGGGTGACCACTTCTATTTCTAAATACTTAGAAAAACAAGTATCCCCTTTTTAGAAATGAGTCAAAGCTACATTAGAGAGTCTAATGACTTTTTGAGCTCATTATACCAATGGTATGTTTTGAATCATTGTTCTTATTTCAGTTTTATTTTTGCAACCTGGATGTTAAAATCTTTATTCACTGTAATACCTAATGAATATGTTTTTCAATCGGTTTGAGAATTTTTACTGAACAGTGGATTTAAGGGTGATAAAATTGAACTAATGTACAGTTTACTTGATATTGTTTTATGTGACAATGTTTTTATATTTGATGCAAGTTTTTACCATCAGCAACTCGGAGTAACCATGGGCATTAATACTTATGCAAATTTAGTACTTGCCAGTTTGGAAAATGAGTTTATTCACACGTCGTCTTCATCTACCGCTTTTAAGAATTCTAATATTATCTATTATGTACGTTTCATGGATGACATATTTTTAGTATGGGCAGGGAATGTTAATGAACTTAGAAACTTTGTATTAGAATTACAAAATACTACTAGCTTTCTTAGGTTTGATCTTAAATACTCTGATAAAAAGATTGACTTCCTTGATATAACCTTGTTAAATAATGAAGGAAAGATTGACACCACTATCCATAGAAAAAATGTGCAGACTACAACATTTTTACATTATAATAGTATGCACCCTCAGCATGTTTATAGTAGTATGGTCAGAAGGAACTTATCAGAGCTAGTAGGTTGAATACTAATAATGAATTATTTCTGTCAGATATAGCTCATATGTCTGAGGATTTTCAGATTAGAGGTTATGATAAGATTTTATTAGAGAAGGCTAAACATAATGTATTGAACAAGCATGCTTCCCCAGCTAAATCTTTATTCTCTGGAAGAAATGATATGCTCAGGGATAGCGTAGATAATAATAATGTGTTGAGGTATACTATGAAATTTAATAGACATACATCTATGATTAAATCAGCTTCATGTAAGGACTGGGGGATATTATTGTTTAACCCAGAAATAAAGAGTATAATAGGTAATAAACCATCCTTTGCTTTTATTAAAGAAAGGAACTGTAAGCAGAAGACATGTTATAAAGATATATACTTTAAGGATGTACATCAAGTTTAAGTTAATAGTAAAGGGACCATTCCCTGCCACAATTGTACTTACTGTAATTATATTAATGTTGAAACTACCTTTGTGCATCCCATCACGAAACAGATTTTTCATTTTACAGCTTTTCTACTTGTTCTACTGAGCACTTACTATACATGGTTAACTGCATTGGATATGAACAATTTTATATTGGTAAGACGACCCAAAAACTAAAGGAGAGAATTAAGTCCCATCTATCTGATATTAGAAGGGGAAATGATACTAATGCATTAAGCAAGCACATTATTAGTATGGAAAAGGGCCATATGTTTAAATTCAAAGTTACACAGACGGCCTTTAATAATATAAGAGGGGGTGATTTGATTACTAAGACTGGGTTGTTGGAATATAGATGGATACATTTTTTGGACAGATAAATTACTTGGCCTTAATATGAAGACCAGTGTTAGACTTGTTTTAAAATTTAGAGGATAATTTTTATGAATGCAAATTGTACCAAGCATTAATGAGTTAATTGTTTTAATTGTTTTTTAGATCATTTGGTTTAATTGAAATGCTGGCTTGTGTATTATATATACTAACTGAATGTTAACAGCATTGATGTTAGCATTGAGAAAGAGTTAGTTTATACTCAAAAGCTTTGCTTTTTTATTTTTTGCTGTGTTGTAGTTAATAAATTTTAGATGCTTCGGCCCTTGCCTATGTTTTTTCATATTGTCTGCTTTTTGGCGTATAGGACTGATTTGGCCACCTTAAATGTTTTCTTCCTTTGGTCTCTGTTAAGATTTATATATATATATATATATATATATATATATATATATATATATATATATTTAAGATTTATGATTTTTGCCTTTTGATTTAGCTTTGCTCTTCCGAGATTTTCTTTATTCAACAACCCTGCCCCATGTATTCAGAAAGAACTCCACAACTTATGATGGTAAGAGATAGTGCCAAAACACACTGTTTCTGCAATATGGGAAAATGTTAATCAGAGTCATGTTTGGTGCAATTAGCCTCATTATTGATTAATTTGAATGGCTCTGAATTGCCCTTAACTATTTCAAGTGCAAGTCAGCAATTTTCTGCTGTAGACAACACTGGTGATCCATGCATCATGTTGGCATAGATAGCTCCTTCATCCATTATACCACATACATGCACACATTTAAACACACATGCATGTGCATATAAACACACACACACACACACACACACACACACACACACACACACACACACACACACACACACACACACACACACACACACACTTCTACCTCTTACCTCTCCCTGCTTCAACATAATATCCATGTTGTATCTGCTTATATTTTGCCCTGCCCCTCATATATTGTAGATGATTACAATGCTAGATAATAGAGTTCTTTTCTTTATACTGTTAATAAAATGTGTCATGAAACTAGATCTGTTACTCTATTAACTTTATACACGAGTCCAAGTAATAGTTTAAAAAATCTCCCTGGTGACATCTAGTGTTCATCCTGGCTTTGTCCACAAGCCTCTCCCCAAACAGACACATACTCCCATCCCTCTCAACTTTCCTTGATTCTACAGACTCCACTGGCTGTTGTTTCTTATACATACCCTGTCCCTCATATCTCATCATGGATCACTGAATATGTGAATAGTGCCAGAAATTAGAGTTTCATATTTATTATTAAATAAAAACACTCTGGTATACTAGCTGATTGGTTAGTGTAGAGTGTTAAAGCTCCTCCTTATTAGGTCAAGGGTGCAGAGTTTGAATCTCTCTCTTTACTTTAACTTTTTTTTTTTTGGTTTTCAAAGACTTAAAGTACTATTAAGAATATCCCTGAAGTCTACTGGTGGTACAGAGAGCTAAATCCCTACTTAAAAGCTGTGTATGAGCACCAATATGGTTTAAATTGTTGTAAGTACCTTTAAGGCACTATATAAAGATTTATCTCTGATGTCTAGTATCTCCACCGCCACCACCTCATGTCTTTCATGCTGTAAAATATTCTTCTGTTATAACTCTAAGTACCTTTCAGGCATGATATAATGAGCGTATCCCTGGAGTCTAGTGTTCTGCCCAATGTTGTAGGATTTTCTCTATAGTCCAGGAGAGTGTGGAGGTATGACAGCCCCCTTACTTGATCATACTCACAGGCATACTAATCCATTCACCCATACACACACACACACACACACACACACACACACACACACACACACACACACACACACACACACACTCACCTTACACCACTCATACCTCTACATACACTCACACATGCAACCACATTGCAAACAAAATCAAACTGTATATCCCATGTGTTGTCAGTTGGACAGACAACAATACACTCCAAATTTATACATGGGATCTACAGTTTGGTTGTGTTTTTAATATCCTAAAGCCTTGTTCTTGTTTACACATACACACATACGCAAACCCCAAAACTACCTAGAAAACTGCCAGCTAAACTACCCATCACTTATCTCTAACACAATCAGGTGAATGAGAGCATTTGGCTGTGCTCATTAACATGGGAGGCTGAGCTTGCGAACACAACTGAGCAATTCTGTAGATCACTTGGCTGTGTCTATGTCTCACCACAGGCATTTTCAGGTGGAGAACACATGGCTAATTTGCATAGGCTATTCCCCTGGACTGCCTCATTTGCATTTGCAGTATGCAGCAGAGGCATCTCATCAATGTACTGCACTACTCTGTAGTATGGTACTGTGATAGGGCTGTCTCTGAATCAGAAATGGTTACTGTGAAGTATACACAAGCATTATATTGTGTGGTAATAGTTATGACTTGAAGCCAGACTTTTTAATGATTCACACATTATTAAATAATAGAACAAATCTATGCAATTTTTTTAACACTAAAACTATGTTTAGAACCATATTCTGCAATTTTTTCCCTTGTGAGAGAAGGAGAATTTATAATGTTCTGTGCATTTATTTGCTGCAGTTAGCATTATAAATTTCTATTGACAGTTGCTTTTTTCGGTTTGTTTTAATTTCTGCTGTATTCCCTTTGTTTGACTTGAGCTGAGTAGAGTGCTGGACACAGTAGACAGTGATATTGTCTATCAATACTCTACATCCCAGGATCTGAAAACAGTTATTGAGATTGTAAATTATTACACTTTTACTTTTATCATTGCACTAACTCATATATTGCACTATCATGTCCTTTTCTTTCTATGCCATTCAACTAATTGTGTTATCATGCAATTCTTTGCTGCACAGTATGAGCACTACAACAGTACTATGTTTTAATTGTGGTCCCTGTGTCTGCTCTTCTTTTTGCATGCACTAAGTTGTGTTATTATTTTCCATACTGTTCTGCTCTATTTAAAACTAGTGCCTATATAACTCTGTTTTTAATTTTATCACCCAACTCTGTTCAAAATTAGTGCCTGTACTGCTCTATCATGCTCACAAAGCCATGTTTTAATGTTATAATTCTGCCCTGCTCAGAAATTGTGGTCACCATGACTGTATTGCTGTGCTAAGCTCACCAAGATATTTTGCCTATCAGTCTGCTCAGTTCAAACTGTGGCCCTATGTCTGCATTGTTTGTTGTATACACTAGACTGTGTTTTATTTACCATAAATAACACTCATATCATTTATATATATTGTTGTGTACTGGGCTAGATTTGGTGATTAGTAAACTGTTTTAGCATAGCTACACTTCATTGTCCTGTGCTTCATGTTTTTGTGCAAGTCTTATCTGGAGATTACGTTTTAGCAGTCCTGTAAAATAAAATATAATTGATCCTGACATTTTTTCTGGCAAAAATGGAAATATAGTCAGGTTTTTATTCTTCCTTTTCCCAGTGTAATAGCTCTCATTGTTTTAGGGCAATGTAGCAACTGCTTCATGTTTACATAAAACACATTAGTGTTTCCTCAACAAAACACAAGTGAGAGTTGTAAGTACTTGTTTAGTCTCTAGGCCTCAATCTCAAGTCATACATGTTCAGCAATCACCACAAACCTTCACCCAAAGAACAGAAGTCTCATGCTACAGTTATATATGCAGAGCTGATTAAGAAGTCACTCATGAAGCCTTCAATAATTAAAACATCTAGTACTCAGTCTAAGAGAGCTCAGCCATGAGGCCAGACTCCTACACCACTACCCCATTACCACTAACATCAACAGTTACTGCACATACATTTCTGACTCAGAAGGGAGCAGACCTCAAGCCATTAAGGCACACTACATCTGTAATTATGCAAGATGATGTTTTGGTAATTGGTAACTCTATCTTCAGGCATTCAGACCTCACCCTCACTAAGCTATATAAGAACGGGATAACAGTTACCTGTCTTTCTGGAGCCAGGATCCAAGGTGTTGCAAGGGCACTTAAATCCCTACATCCTGATAAATACAACATTTACCTCATGGTGGCCCATATCAGGTTGAATGACCTTGGTGCTTCAGTCAAAACGGGAGGTAGAATTATATGACTGGCTTTGCTCTGCATGTGTCTAAGGCACTATTTTGGAGAGGTATTCTTCCATGACCTTGAGTTATGCCTAGATTCAAAAATAAGATAACAGCTTTAATAATTGTTTAGTAGCTAATGTCATTTAAAGGAGCTCCAGTATGTGTCGGCCTGGGACAAGATAGCTGATGAACCCTCTTGTCTTGTTAAGGGTGGTCTGTACCTCTCTTACCAAGGCTTTCAAATTCTAGCTAAGGAATTTGCTGCCTCCGTAATACCTTTTTTAGGCAGCATCAGTCTTCTAGACATTCTCTCCCAGCAAATCCTAATTTGGAACATGTGAAGGTAGCTGTTCTCAATGATAGAAGTCTCAATAAAAAGATGCCTGAACTTGAGACCTTCCTGCAACTCAAACACATGTATATGTAGTTATTAACATGTGGTTTCAGTTTAATGACAGGACTGCCTCTATTCCTGGGTTCAGTGTTTATTACACTTTCAGACCTAAAGGCATCTCCAGGGGAAGTGTCAGTCTTTGTCAAGGACACTTTCATTTCATTGAAAATTTCTTATGACTGAAAATTGAAACTTCTAGAAATCTAAGTCACTATTAGCAAGGCTAACTACTCTTTCATTGCCAAAAATATAATTCCCTCCATGACCTCCACTGAACATGATGGCAGTTTCAACCCCCTAAATGATTTATCTGTAAATCATAATACCTTTATCTTGGGTGACCTCAACTATCATGCCCAATGATTGTTCGACTTTATAAGTACAAACTACTTAGAAAAACAAGAGAGCACCCTAACCAGGGAACAAAATATCTTTGAAATTGTCCTTACTAATATAAACTTAGCTTCCTTTCTTATAAAATCTGACAACAAGTCAAGGCTAACTACTCTTTCATTGCCAAAAATATAATTCCCTCCATGACCTCCACTGAACATGATGGCAGTTTCAACCCCCTAAATGATTTATCTGTAAATCATAATACCTTTATCTTGGGTGACCTCAACTATCATGCCCAATGATTGTTCGACTTTATAAGTACAAACTACTTAGAAAAACAAGAGAGCACCCTAACCAGGGAACAAAATATCTTTGAAATTGTCCTTACTAATATAAACTTAGCTTCCTTTCTTATAAAATCTGACAACAAGTCAAAGATTTATGCAGATAAAGTTGGCACTAATCCCCAAAGTAACACTATTGTGTTCAGGGATTTCTCAAAAGCTAGCTTTCTGCTGTTTCTTAATGACTTAAGTAACTTCTGTTGTATTCATCATCAGATCAACCACATAGTTCGAGCTACAGCTTTACCTCTAAATTCTATTCCCACTTCAATTGATGTGTTTATAAAGCTTTCCCTATATATATATATATATATATATATATATATATATATATATATATATATATATATATATATATATATATATATATATATATATATATATATATATATATACCAAATTCAGTAGGAGTCCTAAAAATATATCTTTATGATGGAACACTCATATATGCAAGCTTTACAACAAAGGAAGACAGCACTAAGTTTGTTCTACCCACATGCAGATGACATTCAAACATGCTAATAAAGAACTCAAAGACTCAAATGTGCAGATAGAGAATTAAATGTTGGAACTATGTTTTTGAATCTTTATTTTTGAAAGTTTACTTTCCAGTTAACTGAAGTTCAATCAGCTGCCGTGATTCTCCATCTCTAGCTCAATGTGATTTTCCCTAGGCCAGTGCAGTTACTAATATAGCCACAAATCCCTGCTGTCTGCTATACTATTAATTCAACCTTTTAAATGAGGCATCCAGAATACACCCTTATCTTCCCCAAACAGCATGTATAACATAGATGAAGCAACCTGGTAATAGGCATCTGCATAGCTGCTAACTGTGGCACATTAATTATGCAAATGCATAATATTAGCCATGTAATTGCTCAGTGCAATTCAATCAACAGCTTGCAGGGAAGATAAGGATCATGCCACTTCCTGTCTCTCATATCTTATGTTGCATACTTTTCATGAAGATAATATAGGTGATATCTAGACAACAACATACAGGTGTGTGTGTGTGTGTGTGTGTGTGTGTGTGTGTGTGTGTGTGTGTGTGTGTGTGTGTGTGTGCCGGTGCATGCTCACGCTCATATATGCACGTGCCTATATGTCTGAATGTGTGTGGATATGACCATGTGTACATGTGCATCTATGTGCACAGAACTAGTAAATGACCAATTCTTTGATTCTAATGCTCTCTTGAGTTTTATTTTTGTCATGCTGAACATTTACCTCACTTAACTTAAATCTGAAGCATTATATCTTTCATTCTTCTTGCTCTGCAACGCCCATCCAAATTTTAGAGAAATATAAATACATTCTTAGCAACTATAGAGTAGCAAGCAAAGTTTATGAAGGCAGCATCATATCTTAAGTGTATGCCTAAAAAATAGACAATAAAAAATGTGCTTCGGCTAACTACCCTGTAGTTGGATGCAATCACAAGTTACTAATCTACTTTGGCAAGCAGCACAATGGGTAACTGCCTTATAACGGAGATATTTGAATCAGGTGGGTAATTCATACTGAAACAAGCATATCATATTAAGACTAAATGCCATAAAGTAAGCTTATCAAGCAAATTTACCATTAAGGATTTGTAACAGAATTAAGCATTAACTGTGCTGAATGAAGTACAAAGAGAACAAAACTACATGTTTTTCTAAATGTTTCCGTGTAATACTGACCTATACAAAATAAGGAAGAGAATGATAATAGCTTCTGATCCTGTTTAGATTGTGATCAGAAAAGTACAGTTGTCATGTGAAACGTTAATGGCTATTGTCTAATTGATTCAGGCCATGAAATTTGCTTCCACTGTGACTTAAGTCAAAACAGCATCTGGTGGATCACTACAACTGCAAATGCAGTAATACATGTGATACTACATAATATTCAAGCCTTGCCTAAAGCAAAGCCCAGCCACACATTTACTACTTGACAGCTCTCTCTACTGACCACATTTGAAAAGTTATCTTGTAAATATGTGCATAACCTGTCCCCTTTTCTTTTGTCTCTATTACTATCTCAGTTCAAGCGTTTAATGTTATTCTTAGCACTGCCTATTTCTATGGTATATCATAATACTAGCCAACAGCTCTGTCTCTTTCCCCTCTTACTTATTACTGTCCCTGTTTATCCCTTCTCTCATACTCACACCACCATCGCTGGCATTCATAATCTTTCTCTTTCTTCTTTATATAGCTACTCTGTTGAACTTTGAAACTATAATTTTTCTGATACTCTCACATGTAAACATGTGCATATTATAACACTCATTCTGCAGCCTCAGTTTTTCCTAACTTATAAACTTGTCCTGCAATTGACCACATTCATATGTTTGCTTCAGAGGTAAGATATTCCCCATGATTCAATAAACTCTGTGTAGGCTTTGTGCAGAGCCTACACAGAGTTTACATGTTTGTGTGATGGTGCATGGCAAGAGGTGGTATCAATGCATATTAATGATGTACGGTGCACCTAAGGTAGGTTACAGCCAGGAAGCCATGTAAGCAAATGCAGACACAGTTCTTTTAAAACAGCACATCTACAGTTTGTGGATTTGCATGGAATGCCACAATGACCACCAGGGATTCACAGATAGTTGTGAATCTGTTAGTGCAACATATCTCCACAAAGGCCAACATAATGCGAGGACATTTAACCAGGAACAGGGACATATTTGCCATAGATGCTGAACTGACATGTCATAGAATGAAACTCAGTCATATATGTCATCCTATTTGAGCAGGATATGGGGACAAAAGCATACATAATGGGGGGACAAAGGCCCAAAATAGGGGCAGATATTTAATATTGCACTTCCAAACTTAGAAAGTTGATAGAATAAATAGGTTGTACATTACCATGAATTTTCTGAAGATCATGAAGTTTGAAGCTTAAATGTCAGTCATCAGTTTCTGACTTCACTCTGTAAGGACATGCCAATGATTTTCCAGAAAACAAAAATATTATGAGGGAAGGATCACAAATATGTGACAAAAACTGGACATTCTGCACAAATCAGGACAGTTGAGAGGCATGAATTCAAATGTTTGTAATAGTAAGTCACAGTCCAGAGATCATCCCAGTAACATAGCAGAAAGCCACAAATTTGATAAGGAAAACATCTGGACATCCTGGAAATATCTGGACAGTTGAGAGGTATGAATGTGAAGTATATGGTCCAAACACAGTACTGGACAGTGTACCTACAGTGTAGAGTATTGTGATATCCCATTTCTGACATTCAGTACTGAAGCTGTGTTAATGATCTGTAACAGGACATGGACTGCCATGTCCTGTTAATGATCTGAAACAGGATATGGACTGCCAAGTAAAATGATCACTCACGGGAACTGTATCTTTAATAGGGACATACAGATGTATTATAGGAATGAACACAAGGGAAGAGGACAGGTGAAACTCAGTCACGTACAGCAGAGGAGGGCATGTCAGTGGAAGATAGTTGTAGCAGCACCACCAACACATATCTATATGGTACAGTATGGAGTGTACAGTGAAAATGTGTTGTCTGTGACTGCCACATAAGGTGACCTAACAATGGAGAGAATGTCTGTGTGAGATAAGCATCCTTTCACGAATAATGCAGAGGATATCTATCAGGGATCTGACATACAATTGGAGTAGGGTGCTTATTGTGAAGCTGTGCAAACTAATATGCCTGAATATGAGTGTACTCTCAGCAGAGGTCTCCAGCAAGTTGGCCACATGTAAATGATCATGGAAAACATTACAAGAACCAACCACAATCCTGGACAATATCAGAATAATACCACCACTAATCCCATGCCTCTGATATAACATATGTGATGTGGAGTGATAAGAGATGAGGCTGCACACACACACATACACACACACACACACACACACACACACACACACACACACACACACACACACACACACACACACACACACACACACACACTTGAACAACTATTATTACACATCCACACTCTATGAGGGCAACCATGATCACTGTCCTGGCACTCTAATGTCTGCAGGAGGTGTTAGGAGTGACACTGCTATACCTTTATGTGACAGTATGGGCAATACTGGCTAATTGCTTTGTATGCATGGCATATATATATGTAGCACAATCCACACTATCATGAATGATATAAATGCCATTAATGTTTTTAAACACCTATATATGTAGTGTGCACATAAGGCAAGCAGGTAGCATACATGCATCTTGTGTAACAACTTGATTGGTGTTCCACACCATCAGACAGTCATATATATTCCACAGAAAGAATACCTAGGTAGGGTCAATAAGCTGTGTGACAGCACACTTTGACAAAGCTGGTACACTTCAGTTACACATCACTGGAAGATATGTAGGGTGATACATGAAGAAGGGTGCCTTGTACACAGTTATTGGTGTGATGAAGGCTGGGAACCATGAAGGTATTATGGCGTCTGATGTGCATGTCCTTCACATGGCCAGTACATGTGTCACTTTCAAGGGAGTAGTCAGCACTGTGGCCACATGCTGGTGGATGTATCACTTAACAATCTACCCAGGACATGGGTCACATATCTATTGGTCTAATTATAGGGTGTGATGTCCACATTATACTTGGGTGGTGTGTTTGTTTCCTGATTCAAGAACTCCCTCCATGTTTCTTGTCAATGCAGGTGTTGTCATGGCTGTGGCAGCAGTTTTTGGTATGTATTATACTAATATCACAGTTGGAGGAAATGACTGGCCACAATCTGTAGTCCTTCAGGCAGCTGTTTGAACACAGCATATGCATGTCTTCTGTGATGTCCATCACTCAAATAATGGTCAGGAAAGGGCCTAACAGACACCCCTGATGTACTGACATGATCACTGGACCTGAGATATAGGTCACATTACAAATTTCAACATAGTGAGATGCTACATATGTCGTACACTAGTCTACCTATTTGGTGATATAGCTGTTTAAGGCCACATATAACAGTATTGATTGAATACCTCAGTGTGGCTTTGTGCCAAATGCCATGATCTGGTCAAGTTACACAAGATGATACTGCTGTCATCATGCATGCCATCATTGAGTCCACCAGTGGTGATAACATAGTATAGAAGGAGCTAACACACACAGCTGAATGGTGAAAAAGACACACAATCTGCAGATAAAAGCAGAAATGTGTGTTTGTAATGCTGTCTGAAAAGTGGAATTCCATGTTAATTACAGCATTGACAAAGTCCTGCTATGCAGAAACCCAGTGATGCAAGCACTAGGAAGATATGTAGATAGCACTCTGAACTTTGACCACCAAGTGTCCACACTGGTATTGAAAGCCTATGTTGTGCACATCATAAGTCACACCATCATATTGGTTTCTTAGGATCGTATGACTGCACTGTAGTTAAACCTCATCACAACAGTATTAGAGTATAATGCTCTCTTTTTCATATACCTCACCAGACACATGTAGCAGCTGGAGAGACCACATGGTTTTCTCAGCAAGATAACACAGGGCCTACAAACCATACCATGATGTATGTGGATACATTAAAAGCCATGTCCTTGTAATCTCTATTGTATAGGATGAGGTGGCTTCTGCCTGGCCTTCAAGCCAGTCTCTAACACTGCCCTGGTGGGAGTACTGCATATCCAAAAATCTGATATAGCTGATGACATCAGCAGTGTCTGTTGAGAATATAACAGTCTCTCACATGCTGGTATGAAATGCTCTCTGCAATGTCAAGCAACAGCTCTCTCTCTCTCTCTCTCTCACACACACACACACACACACACACACACACACACACACACACACACACACACACACACACACACACACACACACACACACACAACTGTAGTGAGAATAGAACCCCTACTTAAGTACACAGACTACAGAAAACAATACTTTACACAAGCACCACAGCCCAAGTCCAACTTAGAATGTCTCAGACAACACATTATAGCTGATGACATCAGCAGAGTCTATTGAGGAATATATAACAGTGCCCCACATGCCAGTGTAAAATGCTGTCTGTAATGTTAAGCAACAGCTCACACACACACACACACACACACACACACACACACACACACACACACACACACACACACACACACACACACACACACACACACACACCACACACACACACACACACACACACACACACACACACACACACACACACACACACACACACACACACACTAGGCTGTAGTGAGAATAAACACAGTACTTTATGCAAGCACCACAGCACAAGTCTAACTTGAACAAGACTGCAGATGAACTTATAGTAGATGACATCAGCAGGCCATGTGGGGGACAAGATATTGGGTGGGCTGCATGAAATGGATGTGTAGGCATCTGCAAGAATTAAAATACTGTTAATCCTTGGTATTGGAGCAGTAACTGTGGGATACACACTTCTGACAGACATGCATAGTTGACTGCAGTGAGAACAGAACCCCTACCTATCTAAGGGCACAGACTACAGAACTCAGTACTTTACACAAGTACCACAGCACAAGTCTGACTTTTATATGTCTACAGGCCAACTTATAATGGATGGCATCAACAGTGCATGATAGAGCAAACAATTTAGGAGGTCATCATGAAATGGATCTGTAGGCATGTGCAAGTATCAAAATACTGTTGATTCCTGGGAATGGAGCAATAACTGCAGGATACATACTTCTGCTCTTCTGGCTAGATGCAGACACACACACACACACACACACACACACACACACACACACACACACACACACACACACACACACACACACACACACACACACACTTGACCTCATTGAGAACAGAACCCCTACCTAAGTACATAAACTACAGAACTTAGAACTTTATGCAAGTGTCATGGCACAAGTCTGACCTTTACCAGGCTGCAGGCCAACTTAGAGTGGATGACATCAGCAGTGCATGTTGGAGAGAAGATGTTGGGAGGCCTGCATGAAATAGAAGTGTAGGCATGTACAAGCATCAAAATACTGTCAGTCCATGTAATTGGAGCAGTAACTGTAGGGTACACACTTCTGCTCTTCTGGCTAGACACTGAAACACACACACACACACATGCACACACACGCAGACACACACACACACACACACACACACACACACACACACACACACACACACACACACACACACACACACGTGACTGCAGTGAGAACAGAACTCCTATCTAAGTACACAAACTACAAAACACAGTACAATATGCAAGCACCATGGCAAAAGATTAACTTTTACAAGATCGCTGATAAACTTATAGTAGATGACATTAGCAGGCCATGTGGGAACAAAATGTTGGGAGACCTGCATAGGCTCATAAGTTCATATGTACATAGGAGGCTACTAGCCTAATGGACCTACTGTGTTTAGAAGCCTAGCTCTGTAAAAACACAAGTACCCTTATTGGGCATAGTTGGATGGCTGCTGTTAGCAGAGCAATTTTGTAAGCAGCACCAAGTGGTCCTGTCCATGAGGGACATAGGAGCCACTCCAGAGGTGACTTTACAATCACCTAATCAGTAGTCAAGGTTGCACTTGAACAGGGTCATTGAGAAGCACTGATTTACATGCAGTGGAAACCTATTATTGAGGAGTGTGAGTCATTGAGTGATATATCTGTCTCCCCAGCATGTTCTGTTTATGTCACAGGCTAGGTTGAAATCAGTGGATGAAGTTATTCTTGTCCTATTTGATTTGCAGATGTGCAGCATTTGTAGTAGGGCAGGGTTGTAGACTGCTCTGTAGGGCAGGCATAAGCCACCTCTCAGCATCCTGCATGATACTGAGCACACTGACAGTTTTTTCAGTCTTTCCATGTATATCATGTTTGGAGGCCTTAGAGTCTCCCAGGCACAACTCTGTGTTTTCTCTAATTACTGCAGGTGTCTGCTGACGTACAAACAGGAGGGAGCATTGTACTCAATTAGTGGTCTGACAAGGATAGATTACAGCAGAGGTATGACCACCCTGGGCTTGGATATGATGTCCATATGTATGATGTGTGCAATGCAGAATGTGTGTGTCACCACTATGGACACATAGTGATGAATGTGTAGATTGCTATCAACATGTGTTCCCAAGTCTCACAACACTGTGCTTGAGCTTAGAGGAGTGGTATGTATATCAAACTTAGCAGGGGTACTTCATTGGGAAAGGGGACAATGAGCCATTGTATGTTTTAAGGTTCAGTCTGTAAGTTTAGCACCAATCATTTGTGTGTGGCAGCCCCTTCCATATATGTTACTGTCATCAGGGGACTCTCTATTAGTGCATCCAGTTACCAGGCATCTGCAAACTTGGTAAACCAAAGGCCATCTACCATTGCTTGTGCTTCAGAGAAGCAGTTTGCAAATAGTTGAGGGCCCAGCACAGATCCTTGGGGTATTCTAATGGTAACTGGCTACTGGTGGAGGTGCAGTCTCCAGCAATGAGAGTCTGAATTATGTCAGTGACCCAGTTGCCTATCCCTATACTAATGTATGGCTTAATTCCCACATGGGAGATCTTCACTATGACACATGAAGGGGGATAGTGTTAAAGGCCTTGGATAAGTTAACATAGGTGGTATGTCCCGTTATCCCTCATCCAGGTCTGTGGGGTCAGTATCCAAGAAGTCCACAAGATTCAATAAGCAAGATCTATTCTTGACAAAAACAAAATGGGTAGGGTCAGGTGTGTTGAAAGTCACCTATGTCCCTGTAGATATGGTAAATGCTGATTCCTTCCCTAGCCTTTCAGATAAGTGTTTTTAGGCATATGGGTCAATAGTTATAGTTCTGCATGTTACCAGATTGATGTGTATTGTATAGCACACAACATCTGATATTACATTATGTACTGCGGTTGATATATGTGTGTGGAAAAAGTATTAAGACACCAGGATTGCAGAGCTTGGGGGGTGGGTGGTGGGAACAGATAGATGTATTGTAAATATGTGAGATATTGTTAGATAGGGCCTTCAGTGGTAATGTTTATGCATGGAATTTCATGTCCTACAATGGGAATGGACAGTAAACAGCAGAAACACAGCATAATATGTACATTCCCATAGTGTGGCAAGCAGTGGGTTTGCATGATGGTTACTAAACTGCATACCCATTTGAGATACACATATTTGTGCATACCTAAGTAGTGTACAAACATGAATTGCATTGCTAAAGTCTGACAGTATTGAGTCTATGAAATACACCTGCTGCTTAACTGACTCTGTGGCAGCACGTGTTAATACTTTGATACATTCCTTGTTGGGGTCAGATGGTACTGGATTCAAATACAGGTGCATTTAATACTTTTAAAATACATTTAAATACATTGCTGCTGTATCTAATACTATTAAATACATGTAAATACACTGCTGCCATTTACCATTGCTGTGTGTTGGTGAGCAATGTGCACTTTCACAAAAAATTGGCTTAAAGAGGTGAAATAGGTTGATAGGACAATAGTTAAATGGGGAGCAAACAAGAGAGGAACAAAAGGAAAGCATGGCAGGAATGTGCAGGAGGGAGATATTTAAGAACCATAGCTATCCATTTCTTTAACAGTGTAAAGTGATCATATGGGGAAACTATTTTCTGAATTTGGACTGTCACCTCCCAGAGAGATGGGTGATCACGACACAGTAATGTTGTATAGCCAATTGCACTGAATCAATTGTGTCAAGAAGAAATATGTGTAAAATGGAGAGCTATGTATGTGATGATTTTTTTTTTTTTTTGTGGGACAGGTCCCTGTTTTTTTTTTTTTTAACAGTGTGAGTAATGCTGGGGAAGGATTGTAGGAATGTCTGGGTCAAGTAAGTTGGGTAGATGAGGAAGCAATTGCAGACAGACAAGACAAACAAGACAAGGGACAGAGATGGTGATGAGACATCATGACTGGAGTGAGGTTGGGGACATCCTGAACCCATGGTCAACAAGCTGGGTGAAAGTGAGAATTGAGTCCTCACCAACTGGACTATCATCACTGTCACCTCACTCCGCCACTGGCTGGAGTTCTGGACATCGCCTTCTCCTGGCACTATGTAAAATGAAGGAGAGCAGCCTCTCCAGTCAGTATAGGTATGCAACAACAGTGCAGTGCACAACCCTATGCACCATTCCTGGAAACTCAGTGCAGGTGATAAAAGAACCACCTCAGCCATTACTCTCAGAGAGAACCACTGGACCTGCCTTCAGGGCAGGACTACCTGTGGGGGCAGGTAGTGGAGGGGCAGCAGAGGTGGTGCTGCCAGGTTGGCTTCCCAATGTGCTGGGAAACAATGCTGGAGCCATTGGAGGGGGGGGGTCAGGTGGATCCTGTTGTGCAGGCCTATCCCACTGTGCTGTGGAGCATTTAGTGATGTGATACACATGGATGATATAGACACATTTTGACAACATATAATAAAATTAAAAAGATAAATAAAAAATAAAATAAAATGAAAAAAGAGATAAGGGTTGGGGAGAGAGAAAAGAAAATAGATAAGATTAATACCTTCATATGTGACATGCAGTGCATTAATACAATTATTTGACTCTATTATCTTAACTTTTACTTTTAAGACTACTACCTCCTAACAGATAACTGTTAAGACTACCAGGTCCTAAATGATGCACACTATACTACAGATTGCAGCAAATACTCCTTGACATGTGCATATATTGCACATATATGTGTTCCAGTTATATAGATTACAGTTTACAGCAGGCCATTTGTGCCACTGGTATTGATGTTTTAATTTAATTTAAATATAATTGAAGAATTAGCAGTATTGTATAGTTGGGAAGTGTGGTATTTGAACTCACAACCTCTGACTAAAGTCTAATATTGTAATCTTAGTTTTTGCTACAGACTAAGGCATGCATACTTGCTTTCATTGTTGAGATATGCATGCTCAATTTCATACAACTCTATAAAATACCAAAAAAGCTATCTTTAACTTTTAATGCTATAACAACACTACTCTTCTGCTGCATATATACCATGTACTTCCCTCATCGTCTCCAATCTAGCCTCATGGTTTCAAACATTGACCTCCCAGTCCCTGGCAGTTGTGGAAAAAACAGAACAGAATACCCTTAGGAATACCAGTCTTGCCTATATTCAGCTTTTAAGTCTTACAAGTACTCTCTGTAGATGATACTTACACAGGTGTGGGATGTCTGCAGTACTAAATTCCTTGATCCAAGCATCAAGGGTATTCATCTTCCTCCATGCCATAGGTCATTGAAATGAGGCCTACATTGGTCACAAGTATTCAGGAGGCTGGTGGAACTTGATGCAGCCTGGGCTAACCTATCCTAAGCTTCTGATTTATACTGGGAGCCATAATAGCCCCCTGTAGAAGCCTGTCACTGTGGTTCTTAGCTAGGAGTTCAATAAAAATCTTGGGCTCCTGGGTACCCCATCTCTGTCCATAAACCTGGCAACTTCTCCACAAATGCCTGCCATGTCTACCATGGATCAAGAGCAATGGACAGTGATGTTTTCCCAACATTTCCAGTTATCTCATTCACTGGGAGTGCATACACTGAAACTGTTGTGTTCCGCATACCATAGTGCAAACATGGTGTTCCACAGTGTGCACCTCTAAGCACTGCATTTGTGCAATGGTATATGGAGCACAACAGTGCCAAGCAGTGAGACATTACATAATTGCAGTTGCAATTTCAAGGATGTACAGGCACTTGTATATGTGTGTTAAGCAAATGTGAAGGCCATGCCTGTCCAGATAGCAGAAATATACTTACAGGAATATAGTACACAGTATACCCACAGTCATACATCTGATAATACATGTGATAATACATAGATATATACAGAAATAACTGACACAATAATAGTGTCTCAGTCCTCATACATATAATTTATATCAGATTCATTATGTCAAGTGTTATAAGTGAAAGGGACTACAATGGGAAGTGGAACAACAGCAAAAAAGTGTATGGAATATGATGTAGTCGAACCCAGGACCATGTGTATGGCAGTCCTACACTTACCCCTGTTTCCACAAGAAGGTTGAAAAAAACACTTCTCTATGTTGCAGTTCATTGCCATAAACTGCAATGTGACAACAATAAAACAAAGGTTGCACACCTTGTACTAGAGCCCAGGACCATCTGTACTTTAGCCTTACACTTACATTTGCTGCCATATGACTAGTTACATGACATTCCCTATTTTACTAATCAGTCTTATGGTCTTGCTGTTAACTGCAGCACGACATTGCTTAGCATGTTTGCATGATGCCCAATAGTATTACCTGAATGCATACAGTTTCTATTTTTGGCTGTCTGGGTCCTGTCTGCTTTCTGGGTGGGCTAGTTGTCCAGTTTGCACATTACCACTCTTCGTGCAAGCCAGATAAACATAGCCATATTTGACATTCATTTTTCCTTCATCTCTGTGTTTGAGCTAAATGGAACATTATGCAAGCACTGGCCAATAAAAAAAGAAAAAAAAGAAAGAAAAAGGAGAGGTAGTTGAAATGAGGAAAAACCTATGACATACACACTAGAAAATGTAAGTACACATGAGATATTTCTACATAAGTCTAGATTTGAACTCTCACTCCAATGCACCTTCAAACACAGGACTGGTGCCTTATCTCTCTTTGCCACACAAACAGCTTTGCAGGAAAGAACTTAATTCAATATACACACAACCAGCAGCAGAAGCATCTACAGTGATATCAAACCATACAAATGTTATTTGTACATGAATTAGTTTTGGATGTAGTGCATCTAGTGATCATACAAGCTGTCATGATTATTGCTTGCAAATATGCAGCTCTGTCTTATATTTCTATGTTTGTTGACCATTATTCATTTATTTGAGCAGTAATCTGAGACATGCAGTGTGTATGCCATTCTATATCATCGGCCTTACAATATGTGAGGCTATTAAATGGAAATAATATCATGTGCAGTTGCTAAAAAATGATGGGCTGGTTGGATGTTAAGGAACACAACCTGTAACATGTGTGCTGCTTATCTACATTTCCAACCTTACATCAACCACTTTGTAGATCTAACCTGACTCATCCAGTGGAAGTAAGGCAGCATGCTGTGCTGTTGTGTTTTCCTTCTTCTAACCACTAATCATTCACAATTGCAATCCATTAAAAACAAACACTGAGGGAGTGCCTGCACTATGTTTACATCTCCTACACAGATCCAGTTTTTGGGGATTCAGCAGTTCTAATGAAGTCACACCTCATTTGCATCTTCACCGTGTTAACATACCTGAATCTACACCATGTAAAAAGGCAACCATGTAGCTAGACAAACTGATGGTAAGGAAACTTATTTATGTTGGGAAGACTGCACATAATGCTATTTCTTCAGGATATATCTGTATAGAAGAGTACTTCAGAAGGTATGCTTTCATTTGGTCAGCTACATATTGAATATGCTAGAATGTATTTAAGAAAAAGGTCTGAAGCAAAGGCTTTTACAATTTTATCTGTATGCATTAGTTAGTTAGAAGTACAGTGATGGCATGGCCATGTTTACCAAACTATTTCAGAGGTATATATGATTGCTGATAGATGAAAATGGAATGCTGTGTGATACATATGTACAAATGTTTCAAGGACAGTTTCTTTGATAGCACTTTTAGCATTTCAAAGATGGTTTGTTAGCAAAATGTGTCATTTTATGTTCTTTTGGGCGGGGGGGGCAAAGATATGTTACTGTTATGGCACAAGCAAGGATAGACTGTTCTTTTGTGGGAGGCAAATGTGAGTTTCTATTATGGCACAAACAAGGATATGTTGCTCTTCTTACTGACCTTGTTTTGCATCCTGCCTGTTGCCTGTATTTCACATCTGTAGACTGATGAATGTTTCTACATGGGGTTAATACTGAGTGGCTACTTTTTCTGTTTCATCTGGAATCAATTATTCAGTACTTATGTGATAATTATGTGTATTATCTTTCTGGTGTCTTTAAGGACACCTAGGAGTATGTCACTACAGTGTGTCAATCCTCGGAACCCCCCCTTCACTGATGATGAGAAGCAGATCATAGTGGATGCCTTTAGGCAACATGGTGCTTTTCTGCTGGAAAGGGGATGAGGAGATATGGCAGGTAGGATGAAAATATGGCAACAGATAGTTGCTGATCTGAATGCCATAAGTGGCCATGGCAGGACATATGAGCAGGTGCACCACAGGGCCACTGACATGATCACATCTGTATGGAGGAGAGCAGCTGTAGTGGGGCATGACCAGATGGGTACCAGGGGAGGGCCTGCTAGGGAATAACCACTAGCACCCAATGAAGAGTTCCTGGCCAATGTCAGGGATCCAGACAGCTCACAGGAGAGTGCAGTACAGCATGCCCTGCATGTGGGAGCAACAGTGTCAGAGACAGCAAGTATGTCCCGGGAGGAGCTTCCATGTAAGCTTTGGTATCTCAACAATTGAATACTGTTGTATAGTAAAACAATTGAAATCAATACATTACTTCTCTGTCACATGTATTTTTGTGGGGGGATTAAAGATTGCTTCAGTTATTAGCTTAGGTTTGGGATGGCAGCCACATTATTGTTGAAAATTACTTAATAGATATGTAAAGGGGTAAAAGTATTACTACCTGTGTTACTTTTAATTGCGATGATGTTGCCTTACCTCTTGCTTAACTTCTGGGACCATCAAGATTGCAGAGGAAAGTCTCATCTGCAAATGGTAAGCCAAATATTTTTATGTCAGTACTATTGAGCAACTGAAATAAATATTTTAGAGTGTGCTGTTGATGTCAGGTTGCTGTGTGTATTGCTGTACTGTCTGTATAGTGGCACCACTGTTAGTTTGTTAGCTTATATTGGACTACAGTAGTGTAGGTATTAATTTTGTCCTGTGTTTCTTGCTTCTTATCTTAGGTGATCATCATGGCAGTGAAAATGTGAGCCCTTTGCAACCTGATGTCAGTGTATCAACAGACTATAATGATGATGGTGGCCAGACTGTGGCACAGCCAGGGGGTGCAGAGGTTGAATCTAACACTGTGGTTGACAAACAGCCATCCCCTGAAATTCCATCAGACACAGCAAGTAGACCTATGCCTACCCATTCCAGTGAGCCCTCAGATATTGGACAGGTGGTGGGCGAGCCCATTGATCAGGGAAGTGTGGTTACTGTGGCTTCAGTGTCTGTTACCTCTGGCTGTAGCCAAAGTTTGGGCAAGGTACTACACAGGAGCGCTGATAGGGGTGCTCAAAGGGGGCCTGCTGTCCCTCTTCCACCTGGTGCAGGTGTCTCTTCCTGTGCCACTCATAGTATGTTTAGGGCCATTGTGGAGGCGCATGCACATTCCCATAGGTTCTCCAGACAAATGCTCAGGGTTGTAGAGGTGGCACAGGCTGACATACATGACTGCCCCCACCATTTTGCCAATTCAATGGATCAGGTGAATGACACATTAGAATGGGCGGTGTCTGTGATGGAACATCTTCTGGGAGGGGACTGGTATCCTCTTGGGTGTAGTTCAGCCACATCATCTGCTGTTAGCCAACGTGGCCATGCCTAATCACACTCCCATAGTGGAAGTACTTCCACTGTTCCATCAGTGAGTTTGCTGTCCACATCCAGACATGACAGGCCATGGGGTCATGGTCCTGGGTGTCCCTGTGAAGGGAACTCATCCAGCAGACATCAGTCACATTCATGTAGCAGCAGTGCATCTGACTGTGGGCATGGATGTGCCAGTGCAACCCCTGGCAGAGCCAGCTCTCATTGTCAGAGATGACAATAATGAACTGCCACTTCAACCATGCACATCTCACACCTGTCTGACATACCAAGATGCAGAGCCCTTACAGAGCTTGGCTGTACTCATGCAGACCAATTTCACCTGGAGGACTCCTACAGATAAACACACAACAGTAACTCATTTTGTCTCACTGGCCATTTGTTGGTTTATCCAAATGTCTGCCTGCTTCTTTTTCTTACACACACACACACACACACACACACACACACACACACACACACACACACACACACACACACACACACTCACCAACATTTTGTGTCAGCCTAAGCTTTCTGCCCTCCCCCCACCCACACAACACTCAGTGCAAGTGATGATAACTGTGCCATATCCATGTTTCCTAATTTTTGGATTCAGGGATACATAACCTTTGTGTCTGATGCTTGGGGTATGTAGCTAACTTAGTGCTTAGCATGTCTTCATTTGTGGTGTTGAAGTGGTAATTGTACCTTTCACTTATATTGGCATTGGAAAGTTAGACAGTTGATAGCATAAAATTTTCCCGACTTCATAGTGAATGATCTTGTGAGGGTTGTGAAGTTGGAAACTGCAATGTGTATCATTACTTTCTAACTTCTCTTTTTAATGATTTTCCATTGCAAACGTGTGGTGCTAACCTGAGGCCATGCAGTGATCATTAGTACTTTTGAGAGGTATGACTGTGTGAATCTTTGATACCTTAGACCTACTGCTTAGTAATGGACACATATAAGTCAAATAAATCTTTGCTGTCACATGCATTGATCATGAATATGTTTGAGAGGTATGACTGTGTGAATCTTTGATGCCTGAGGCCTAGAACTTAGTAATGGACACATATACGTCAAACACGTCTCTGCTGTCAAATGTTAAGGTCATTTCTGTACAAATCTCCCACCTTTTATTTGCTTACTGTACCAACTAATGAAATACAAGGATATGCTACACACTCATATTATTAAATAATACAGTCCAGGTTCAGAACTTACCTTGTAAATGGAGCAGTTGTCACAGTTTTAGTTTAGGGCTGACTCTGTCTGATGTAAGCAGTACACACCCAATACACGGGGTGGTAACGGTTGTGTGAGTTGTCTGGAATCAAAGTTAGTATATGTATGTGCATAGGAGGAAGGTTTTAGGCCCTTAGGTGGTGAGTGAGTATGCTATATGTTGTTTCTTAGCCAATGTGAGGGCATATTGAGCACACCTACATCTGCCTACACCCACAGCAGCTGGTGGTTCCCCCTCTGACTCCTCATCTGTGTGTGGCTGTGGTGACCTTGGCATTAGTGCTGGGATGTGTGCTCCTTCCCCTTGCAATTCTGCAGAAGTTGTTTTCTCAGGAGGATATTGTGTAGTCTGGCACATACCTTGAATATTTCAGTACATGTCCGTGGATTGTACTACAGGGCTCCCTCCAGATGTATCTAGGCACTGGAACTTCGACTTCAGGATCCCAAACACATGCACTATGATATTTCTGGTTTGAGCGTGAGCCTCATTATGACATTCTTCCGTGGATGTGTGTGCATTTCTGATGGGTGTCATCAGCCACAGTTCCAGTGTATAGCCTGTGTCCCCCAGTAGATGACCCTGGGAGATATCCCCCTAGCAAACATCTGGTACAGTTGGGAGGTGTGCCTGATATGTGAGTTGTGATAACTGCCAGGGTTGCCAGCACACACATTCAAGAGGATTCCCTTGGCATTAACATGACTTGGCAGTTAATACAGTGGTAGCCCGTTCTGTTTATGTAGACCCTACCCTGTTCCCTGGGTGATGCCTTCATTTCTATATGTGTGCAATCTATCGGACCTAGTACTTTTGGGTAGTTTGCTTTGTGGTAGAACTCCTGCATATTTCTGGCCCTCTTCTCAGAACTACAGGGAAAATATATGTGGTTACTAGCATGTTGGAGCATAGCATTCAGAAATTGGTGGCGGATTCTGGATGCTGATACCTGTGACACCCAAAGCATGTCCCCTGTTGGTCTCTGAAAGGTACCTATAGCTACGATTCTAGGGGCTGCACATACCTTTGTCTCTAATGTGATGAGTTCCCCTCAATTGGCTCTGGCTCTGAGTTGAGGACAGCAGAGGTTGCAGAGTTCCTGTAGTGTGTCCCTGTCTGCCCTGTAGCACTCTACAATTTCCACATCATGTAGGCTGTGAAAAGTTCAATGGGGCCTGAAAACTCTCCTCCTTCTCCACTTAGACCTATTATCAGCAGCAGCAGTATTGGCTTCAGTCTGTAGCACATACAAATGTATTAAAGCTGCAGCAGCCCCTAACTTTCTGTCTATGTAGACTCCTTCCCATGGTTGCATTCCAAATGTTTTCAAATTCGCTGGAAAAACCAGCACAGAGTCTACACGGATGCTTTATAGCTTGTTTAATAGCTCCACCATGTTAGATTGGTTGATTAGCATGCAATTCAGCTGCTTATGCTGTAATTAGCATGTTGTGGTGTTTACCTTGTTTGCATGGGTGTGCACACCTCTTCACGGCACTTATTGAATCTAAAACTGTCTATGGCCGTGTGCACATCTCAGTGAAAATCAACCATCTAGGCTTTATTGAAGCCCCTGACTATTTATTACTATTTTATAAAATGTTGTACATCTGCTTATAACTGTATGTATATATATTCATTGTTGTACTGAAACTATATTTGTTACTGGTTTTGTAACCTTGGCTGAGACTATAATTTGTTTTCTGAGCTCAGTCCTCTGCCCCACTCAACAAAACATAAATGAAAACAATTCATAAAGAATCAAGTCACACAAATGAGCCTAATTCAACCTAATGAGAAAATAACTTTGTGTGTTTCTCAGGGTTCAAGCCCCTTTGTATCCCATTATGAGGCCCCCCACACTCCCCAAATTTATATATACAAACTTACTGGCTGCACTAAAATGAAGAAAAGGAAAATCTCTAAAAATTAATCACTGCCAGTGAATACTTGCAAACAGCAGTGACTTCCTATGAAACACAACAATTGACAATTTTAGTATCGCTGTGTTGAGCTTGATCAGATACAGCCTTGACAATTTTATACCCGATGAGATATATAGGGAAGCAATGCAAATCTTAGCTTTAAAATCTTTGCTTATCAAGATATCTGCATGCAACAAACCTGCCTAGGGCTCTAGCCCAAAATTCCATTTGGTAATGCCTTAATATTAAATTAAATTAAACACAATCACTGATTAGACAAATGATCTTTGATAGGAAAATTCAATCATTTCTCCAAAACCTGACCACTGTGAACTGTGACAGAATGCAAGCTGTGACAATCCTACTGTCATGTAGGCTACTGGCCTGAATGAAGTGACAGCTTGCAGACCCACTTTCACTTTAAAATTCTTATTGAAGCACTTCATGGTCTGAAACTGCTTATCAGCATTTGTAGCACACATTTGAATAATGACAACAGGATGTTAAAATCAGTTTAATCAAATACTGAGAAGACTGCCTGCATGGAACTGGTAAACCCCAGTATTCACAAGCAACTCATGCATATGAGAAATTGGATTCATGATTGCTAACTGAACCTAACAGCAATCAAAATGAAAACACTAAAAACAACTAATTGTTGCATATGCATATGTGTATGTCTGTATCTGTGTATGTATAGGTATGTCCTAGTAGATACCCATGTGCATGTGTGTGAGAGAGAGAGAGAGAGAGAGAAACAGAGAGACAGAAAGAGCTCAGAAGGATATTTGAGTTGGTTGTACATATCTGAGGAATAATTTTATTTTGAAATGTTGCCTCTGTATTGGAACCGGTTTACAGTGCTGTGAAATGTGTTGTCTTTGTTGTGTTTTATTCCTGAAAGGCTGATCTCTCATTTTCAGTCTTATAAATATCTTGATTATCTCATACTATACTAACATAATCAGAGAGTTACAGCTTGCTTTTTACATATGTTCATTTGTGGGTAGTCTGTTGTGTCTTTCGGCTTATCCTGGTTAGGGGTCGCCACAGCGGAACTCCGGTCCACTAATGTTTGGTAGTGGATTTTTACGTGCCGAGTTACCAGCCCTGATGCACAACCTTCAACAAAGGCACGCCCATTCACGCATGCCTCCACAGAGAAGACGCTCTAGCTGAGAATCGAACGGGACAACGTCTTGCTGCAAGGCGACAACGCTACCGCAGCACCACTACCGCAGACATCTACTCTTTAAAATTAGAAACTTATTTGTATTTTCATTTGTGTTTTTCCTGAGGCAGCTCCTCTTACCTTTGTCATGTTTCAGATCAGAGATGAATGTTTTATGTATATGTTTATGTTTTTATGCATTTCAGGTATTGATTCACCCTGAAAATGATAGAATGTGGTATTCTGACATTTTTCTACATATTTCTGCATCACAGAACTGCATCTTACAATGTTTTCATTAACAGGTAACTAAAATTTAACTGGGCTATTGTAGTTAATTTTTTTTTTTTTTAAATTATAATATCTCTGCTGTAAATTGTTGTCCTTTAAAAGATATCATTTAATTAAAGACTAAAAATGCAAAGTTTACTATATTACACCATTACTGTTATTAGTTTTACACATTGTATTATGGGCAAGTAGAACAACCATGGTTTAAGTAGTCACTGCACACTTTCATCAGAGACTATATAGATCAAGCTTGCATGCATTTATTTATTTACTTTCATTTGTCAACTGTGTGGGTAGACTGGTCCAAAGACCCTTTTCAGCCTAGACCTGGACTAAGGATGCAAGACATTATAAGTAAACACAATATATAAATACAAAACATTATCAGATACAGGTACTAGGAGAGACACTGTATAAATACATACAAAACAGAAAAACTTTACAAGAAATAATGCCATATGGCATAAAGCTATACACTAATGATGTTTGAGAACACAGTGACATTCATTGACAACGTTGTCCCCTGCCCAAGCAAAGCAGAGAAATAAATATCTGCTTAGTATAAATGTTGGTGAATAAACAAAAAAGTGAGGAGAGAAAGAGAGTAGGGAAAGATCCTGTCAGGTTTAACCTGAATCTCTTTTACCTTTACATTTGCTTTCTTTAGCGATGCTTTTTCAGCTGACGTTTGAAGCCTTTAAGATCAAACAGTAATCTAATATCTTCAGAGAGTGAGTTCCAACATGTTGGTGCAATTTTTACAAAAGGCAATATCATTGCTAGTAAATTTGAACAGATGTCTTTAGCAAAAATGAGTCACTTGATGTGAATGAGTTGGTAAGTTTATTATTGTGTAATATTTTTTTAGAGGTGGAGTAACTTTTAGACAGCAGCTTGAAAACCAGTGTAGCCAGTACCAGTCTATGTTCATTTTTTCTTGGAAAGCAAAACTACACTGAAAAGATTAACACACAAAAAGATTGAATATAACTAACAATGCAGCAACAATAAAATCAGCTTGAATACAAGTCACCACCCTACAGAATCCCTGCTTAAACAAATTGAAAGTATGTTAGTTATATTTCCAATTCATCTTACCTTTATATACAGAAATATAATTAAACGAATGATGATATACTGAAAATTATTTGAAATGCTTATGACATTGCCTGTTATACATTTTGTTAGCCAATCTCATGTATGGCATATTCCTTTGCAGATATATATCTCCTACGAAGTGGACTTTTTCAGACACTGAGGCATAGATACCCTATCATTTTACATTGCCTTTCAAAGGCAATAACTTCTACTTGGTTATATTCTACTTAATTACCACTGCAGAAAACCAAGAGTATATAGAATTTTGCAACAGAAAATGCTGTTTGATTGTCAAAACACTTCTTACCCTGAAGTGTTTTTGCCTCACACTAAGAAATTCCTAAGTTCATTTATTGGCATACATCTCAAACTGGAGACAGTGAAAACAGGAACAAAGGCCCTTGAAAAGCAGAAACATCCATTCAAAAATCTGGACATCTAACTAACATAAAGCCTGAATACCAAGTATTACATGATGCTTCCTGCTTCCAGTAAGAATGTGGGATACAAATATGAAACATGTTTAAAAACAGTGACAAAAATTAAAAAAATATATAAGCACATTATCAAAAAAAAACTTTAAAATCTGTAAATTTTAATGGACTGTATTGCAAGCTTCTGCCACAAAATTTCATTAATTTTTTTCTAAATGGAAAGGGTGATGTAAGATATGTGTCCTCTTTCTTTAAACTATTAGTGCCACTAGTGTGTTTCAACAATTTCATGTGATGAGGGTGATTTATAAAATTATGTGAAGGGGTAAACCAAGCCTGAAAATAGGGATATACCTTTAAACACAGGGATATTCTGTGCAGTTGTAAGCCAGGCCTGAAAATATAAATGTTCCTCAAAAACAGTGACAGATTGAGAGGTGTGATTCTCGTCTATGGTGCTTTCTGTATGGCGTTAGCAAGTCCTCCCTGTATTTGTGTGGGTTTTCTCCAGGTGCTCTGGTCTTCTACATTTCAAAGACATGCAGTAGTGGAATTGAACACTCTAAATTGGCCATAGGTGTGAGTGTGTGTGAGTGTGTGAGCTATGGAAGAATGTGTGATCATTGTCTCTAGATAATGGCCGTTGTTGATGTGAAACTCCAAAACCATGCACAAAAAAGGGAGTGATAGAGAGGTAAATGCAGCAGGTATGCTTTAATGTCAATGATACAGATAGACTAGCAGTGGAAATATTGGTGTGTAATTTTGAGAGAGGTAAATGGGGCTGATTGGGTGACAGTGTTTGTGCATGTGTATGTGAGTTAGGGTTAGGGATGGGAATGAGTGAAGGATGGATGTTGTATGCTTGTGTACTAGTTTGTGCATTTTAGGGTTAGGTTCAGGGTTAGGTTAGGGGATAGACATAGTAGTGCTTGTGTGTATTTGTCAATGATGGTGAGTGTGATAATATGGGCTAGTACAGCATAGCCAGCTGGAATTCTGTAAAGAATGATATGTCCTTTGAATATCAAACTTATTTATACAAGATGCTTGTGTTACAAATGTATTAGAATTGTATGGCATTTGAATGAAAAACTGATGTGCAAAAATGCTTATGTTATAAATGTATTAGAACTGTATGGCATTTGAAAATCAAAATGTGTTTGTAAAGTTGCTAGTGTTAAAAAATGTATCAACAGTGGGTCTTGCTAGACAGAGAAGGAATATACACATGAGAATGTATGTATATATGTTAGCAAAGGGCACTGGAAGAGAAGGGGTTAAACAGCTAGCTTACTTCTTACTTTAAGAAAAGTACTGTTAAATGGACTACCTTTTGGGCCATGGAGCTGCTTATCTCACAGCTGTGAATAGGACCAGAGAAGGCATGTCTGGAAGAAGCCTTTGTTCATTAGCTCAGTAAAAAGAGGGGAAGACCCAAGCACTGACATAAACATTATCAAAACTTTAGATATGCATCTTATCACATCTATGCTAACATCCTGTCTCAAGCATCAAAGGGGAATAGTGTGAGAACCTAAAGTCAGGTGACCAGATGAGGTAATTCTCCCAGCCACCTTGAAAATTTAAGAATTACAAAGAGTGGGCCTGACAATAAACATGATTCACCACATCATCTGCCTTGCTCTATTAACTAAGTAGGGAATAGTAATTCTCCTAGATTCAGTCATGAAAATATAGTGAAGCTTAGTTTAGATATTGTTTTTCTTTATTTGACTGTCTGCCCATCAATGTTATTTTCAATATTTCCTGTGATTTGAACTCTGTGGTTTACCATAAATATATATTCAGTATTTTCTTGTTCTTTTATTATTTATTATTAAATATATTTAAAACTTTTGTTGTGGCTGTTCCATTTAGATAGTATTTACCTTTGCGAGTGCTTATATTTATTTGGTGACACCGTGTGGGCCACTCCAGAAGGCCTAGCTGTCTTGGTCAACTACTATCATTTGTAATAGTATTAATATTACACAGTATAACTAGACACCCTTTGTTAAGGGCTTTAGAGTAGCTGATTCTGGAGTGTCTGGCAGTGATAACTATCTTATACTCTGGGCAAAAGGTGGCACAGCAGTTAAATCTGTGCCAGCCTTTCCCAGATGTATATGTGTGAAAAATCAAATCACACAGTGTGTGTGTGTGTGTGTGTGTGTGTGTGTGTGTGTGTGTGTGTGTGTGTGTGTGTGTGTGTGTGTGTGTGTGTTAGCTACTTGGAGCCGGGACATGAAGCACTGGTTTCACAGACAGGGAGTTGGAGGACTTGGCTTGGACACTCAACTGAGGACTTAACCCTGTAGCTGTGCTAGTGGGGAGTGTTACTGGGGCCATGGAGAGAGACAGATATAAAGATACCCAGAACCCAGGCTGTCTGCATTCCCTGTGTGTTCTTAATGGAAATTGTACTCAGTGCAGGGAGCTGCATCTGGAAATACTATATGTATCCATTTGTATTCCAAGTGAATGTCCCTCTCCAGTGTCAGTGGTCAGGATTCAGGCTCCTTGATCACTGGTGCAGAGAGGGGTCATCAATGTGTTTCCGTGTTAGCCTTTTGTAATGGAAGTGTTATGGGGAAGGTTTTTATGAAGGTAATGTGTAGGGTTAGAGCTGAGGGAAGGGGAAGCATTAGGGTTAGGGTTAGCACCAACTAGTAAGAGCTCCCCTGCACCACCTTAGTAATGGGTGCTAACCCTAACCCTAAAGTTGTCCCTTCCATCAACCCTAACCTTACACCTTACCTTCATAAAAATTCTCCAGTAGTACTGCCACTATTCAGACAAATCTGAGGCTTGTGTTGTGGGAGGGGGTTTAGTGTTAGTATTGGGAGAGGAAATAGTTTTCCATTCTCAATATTATTTCATTCAATATTTTACATTTTCTGTATTGTGTATGTCAAAAACCTTTTTGTTGGTGTTTTCAATTCGACATTAAATTAGTTTGAACATACACAATAAAAACAAGATCAAATTATACTAGAGAAGTGTTTATGCACTTCCCCACTGATGTGTGACCTCATAGCTGGTATATATAATTAGCAGGGATGTGGGGGTGCAGGACTTGCCTCCTGCAAAAACATTGATTTTTGGATATGGTTAGAGTATCTTGATAGTTTGTGTTTAGATATTCTTGACTAGATATTTTTTGCTATCAATATTTTTAGTTGTCAATATTTTGTAGTTTATATTATTTTAAGTAGACCCATCTCTATCTCTTTCTACACACACACACAATTATATGTATATATATATATATATCTATCTATCTATCTATATATATATATATATATATATATATATATATATATATATATATATATATTTACTGTATATATAAACTTAAGAGCTAATTTTTTATGTTTTCATTTTATTCTAGAAAGCTAAGAAAACAAGATTTCATGTTGCTCATCATTATTACAACATATGACACAGATTAGAGTGTGACACATCCATGTAAATGCATGAAGGAATTAATTAAAATCTGTCACAATATTGGATTGCGAAGCAATTCTTGCGTGCTGGAAAGATAATTATAATAATGACCAAAAGTTTCTTGGTAGCTATCTGATATAATGCAGTCATATGCAACTACTGCACATATGTTTTTTCTCCAGTTGTCTTTTCTATTACTGATGAAAGATTATGAGTCATGGCTTTTAAAAGAGGAAGAATAATACAGAAAGGTTCTTTCTGCTTCAAAGTCAGTGACATTTTGGAGGAAAAAATCTAAAGTAACAGCAGTTTCCTGTAAAATGAAACATGCAAGAGCCTGATAGTTGTGATGTACCTTTCTCAGAGCAAATTTGACTATGTAAAGCGCAGGTGTCATACAGTTCAGCCTGAGATCTGGCACATGATAAAAGAATGTGTTTATCCCCTATTTGTATGCATAAAATCACTTTTCAGTCATCAGAGATATAATCTTAGAATATGCAATTTTAGAAGTGGCTCTCTACATGCAACACAGCAGGAACTTTCGTCATGTAACCCAGCTTTTATACCACTGTGCATCCTATGTCAGCAGAAACAGCCCTCATGGCATGCTGAGTCAGCTCAAATGAGCAGGTATCACCTTATCTTGCAGCTGCATTTTGTGCTGGTTTTCTTCTTAGATTTGCCTACTGTTTCATGCTGACCTGTCACCTCCTGAAGTTGCTATCCTCATCCTTACATCTTTGCTTTTGCTGCTCAGCATTCTATCAACTTTCCAGTGAATATTGCACTATATCTGTCAGCTAGCAGCACAGTTTGGTAGTTGATGAAGTGAAATATGTTTTTACTACTTGCAGACTTGAGTTTGATCCACATGGTTTCGCATGAATACTACATGTCTCCCAGTAACATAACCATGCAAAGCACTGGAAGCATCCCTGAAAACAGATATTAGTGCCCAAATGGGATAAAATTCCTTTTCAAAACTTGGTTCCATGTAAATACTGTGTTTTTCTCATTGTAGTGCACCTTCCATTCCCATTTGACTTGTTAGGCCCACAGATGTCTTAGGGTTCTAGATGCTTTGCAGTACATCTTAGAACTTAATTATAACCTTTTGATCTTATAATGACCTGAAGAAAAATCATGAGTAAGGGAAAACATTCAGTCTTATTTTTTTCTTTGAAGGAAAAATAAGTTATAGCTAATGCTTAATGTTTAAAGCTAACAAAATAGTAGTTCCCAATAAACTGAGAAGACAAATGCATGCAAGGATATATAAATCCAATCTGGGATGAGTGTATGTCTTCCTACCCCTTCAAAAAAAGATAGCTACCTTCTGTATTCCCCACTGACATTAGAATGGGATGAAAGTAAAAGGACAAATGGCCAGAAACATATATTACACAGCTGAGGGAAATGAGAATAAACCAAAACTCATCGATAAAACTCACAGAGAGACAGAGAGTATGTACAGATTCCACACAGAAGAAAATGCAGCCAAAAACTCAATTAAATAACCAAGCTCTATTAGATGGCGACACTACTTGGTGCAACATTCTGCCAGTGATCAATTGCTATCACATACATCTTGCCAGACCATCATAAACATATTATATTATATTATACTGTGATGAAAAGTGTAAAAATTATGGCCAAATGTAGTTTGATACAGTGACATATTTGTCTATGTACTCCTTTAGGTTGGTTAGGGCATTTGTATATGTACCAGGGTGGATGGAGGAACATAATGCTGTAAGAGGCAGCAGTGATACTAGTGTTAGAAAGTGCGGTGGAAGTGAAGTAAAGTGGGAGGTGTGGCAAGAGAGGTTATATATAGTGAGGTTAAGGAGTGGTTTGGCCTCTTTGGTATGGGTGTTTGGTGTAAGCCCAACCTCTCTTCTCTTTTTTTAGGATGGGAGTAATGGAGATTTGCTTAGGGTGGGGAGCAGAGTAAGACGGGTTCATGTTTTTGGAACCCTTCTTGTGTTCCCCCATTTTGGCTGTCAGAAGATATTACAGATTTGAAATAAGTGGCGGTATGTTTCTCCAAGGCTGGCAGGGATAATGCAGTGAATGGAGTATTTAACATTGCTTCTAATGATGGCTTTATTGGCAGCATTCCCTAAGCTGCCAAGGAAATACTATCTTTATTAATTATGTAATTTTATACTGTTGATATACTGAAGTTTAAATGGTTATTTACTGTATAATTTATTAAGATGTATGGAATTTCAATAAACTGGTTGCAACAGCATATTTGGCGTCATTTTTGGAGTTGCTCAGGGATTGTGAACCACTTGCTACTTTTAGATACACAGAACCCCCCCCACACACACACACATGTAATCATTTTCATAGATAACAATTCCCATACTCATTAATTACAACCAGTTTATCGATAGTGCACATAACAAATATCTGATTGTGTTAAAATAGAGGCAGTAAAGTGTTCACATAAATGTATAGTACTGCAAAGGCAGAAAATGACTGCTTAACATGAACAAATGCCAATAGTGTTAATCACTTTCATCCACAAAGTGACCCTAAACCCAATGGCTGAAGCCAATATTATTGACTTAAAATCTCATATATCAGAATGTAATAACATAAAAACAATTGGTCACAGTATTTTTCTTAACACACACACACACACACACACACACACACACACACACACACACACACACACAAGCACATACACTTATATACACTGATGTGACCATCAGTTATAGCCACCTATATGCCTCTGACTGTACATCTCAGATGTTTGACTGTGATCAAATGAATGAATAAATAAATAAATAAATAACTGCCACATAAGAATATATATTCTCAATTTACAGCTGTTAAAATACAGCATGCTACCCACTGTAAATATTAACTGATTTTCCATGTCTGGCTTATTTAAGACCTATACACTTTATCTAATTTTCAATTTTTTTAGCTTGTGAATTTTGTAGTAAAAAGGGTCTTTTACTTTCAACATATTGTATTCTACTGTTTACAAATCTGTATTTCAAGCTGAAATTTCTCTTTGGGCCTTCTTATTCAATTCTTTCTAAAATCTACGTAAGAAGAAGCAGTCACTTTCAAAAGTTAACTAATTGTTTTTAAGTGAGATTTCCACATATACCTTTTCTTGTGCATCAGTTTGGCGTATTAGGTCTCTGCTTAGCATTCCATTTAGAAGCATGTTCTTCAGACTGTTGAGCTGATCCAAACCTTATTATACTAGTTTATGATTTTTTTATAATGCTCATTTTATGCCCTCCAAATTGTCTCCTTTTTCCAATAATTAGTAGTCTCTATTCCAACTCCTGTTTATCCACTGATATTTAATACCTTGTGGAAATTCTTAATCTCATGATCTGTTAATATGGTTTTGATAAAAGTTTAGCTTGGCAAACAACCTTAACTATTAGGTGATTTTAGAGACTTTTTTTGATCCTGACATCAGTACTATAACCAGAATTGTTGCTTTTCTTGTAAAATATTATATTACAACAAATTAGATTACTTTAATAAATGCTTCTGATTTACATTTCTGTGTGCTTTTAAAAAATCTCCCACTATTGTTAAGTTTAACAAGAAATTTTAGAAACATTTTTTTTTCTAAAGGGAAAATGTCTTAGTAAGTTCTAATGGATATTTTGTCTGTTGTTGATATTAATATTTGATTGTTTTACAATTATTTTAAGTCTTTATGAGACTCCCTTTTATTTATACTTATTTGCATGTTATGACATGAATTGTACTTATTAAAGATCAATAAAATATAACTGAAAAGAAACATTTCTTACACTTGTTCACATAATAGTAACATAAGGTCTCTAAGGCAAACATCAGTACAGCAACTGAGTCTGTTATTAGGGAAAAACATGGTCCTTACTTATGTCTAGTTATAAAGTGACCAGTGTTAAGGGAAAACAGCCCAATTTTATTTACCAGAGAGGCTGCAGTTTAAAAAATGCACATTAAGGTTAAATCTGCCTTCAAATGCAAAGAAGCAGACTCATAAATGAGCCTTAAACATGGCCCTGATATCAAAGTTATGATTATAGTCATGATGTGTGTTACACTTTGGCTTGTCTCATGCTGAGAGCTGAGTGGTTGCTTTGGATGTCAATAACTATTAGTGACTTGGTCTAGTGGAATTTAAACATTGGGATGGAGATGTTCACAGTCAGACACACTGCCTGACACACTGTGCACTGCAGTACATTCTGGATCAGCATTTTTTTTAATTTTCTTTAAGGATGGAGTTATTTAGATTCAATATTTAAAACAGAACTTAATTTTACAATGTCCTGGAGATTCCTAGTTGAAATGGTACAGTTGTTCTAGCTGATAATGAATAGATCAGCTGATCAAACTTTGCAGAACTTCTTTTGGGTTCTCTTCTGTTCACTAAGTTGAACTTTAAGAGTTTTTGCAGCCCTATTTGCAATACTCTAAATCCAATTATATGAAAAATATGCAGACTACAGTTATATAATAAAACATTGGCCTATGGGTCACAATTCACAAACTGTTAGACAAAAATTTATAGCACTAAAAGACCTTTATAAAATTACTAACAGCAGATACATCAATTTGTGCCAGGGACAATCTCAAAATTGTCACTCTCCAAAAAATGTCCTTCAGAGTTTTGGAGCAAGGCAAAAAGAATGTCCTCAGAGCATCTACAAAATAACTCTTTCACTGTCTGAAACTCCATACAAAAATAGTAGCAAAAATCTATATTAGCTCCTTGCTACAGTTCTTAAAATGCACACATGCACACACACACACACACACACACACACACACACACACACACACACACACACACACGATGCACTACAGGGAATACTTACATTACTACTGATATTACACTCATTCACAACTGTCCAACAAAAGTGATCACACACTGAATTGCAGGGACCTCTTTAGTGTCATCTGAACCCTAACAGACATTTGCCTGCAGCAGCCATCCACTTAGCCATACTTATGACTTGAACTAAAAACTATGAAAGCTTGGCAAAGCATACTTACTTTATTTAATGTGTTTTAATTTATTTGATTACTGAGTAAGTGAAGCAGTCCATTGTTTACCCTTCTTAGCCATGATCCAGATGACATAAATAGTGGGTTGTTTTGCCAATCACAGTGCTACTGAAGTCTGAATGTATTAGATCAGCAGTAAAAGTGATTGAATTCTGCTGGATCATAAGAATTGCTTTTTTGGGTTTATTTTTCTCCCTACCTGAAGTTGAAGTGATTATGAAGTTGCTTATAACAAATAGCAGAGATACAGAAAGTGTAATCTTTCCATGGGTATTATGGGAGGAGAAGCTCACCTCCACAGAAAAACAGTTTAAATTCTGAATGTTCTTGAATAAACAATTGGTCGAATTTTTAGCTACGGTATCATTTTAGGAAAGCAGGGCCACTTTATTTGTATTTGTTTTTTAGGGTAAAACACTGATTCCATGGATCTTGTCCTCACTCTGGCCAGGAGTGGTGTCTGGTTAAGTGACTTGCTCAGAATCACACAGTTTGACAATGGAGACTGGGGAATCAAACCTTGCACCTCTGGACCACAGGAAATAGTTCTTTAACAGCTCCTTAATCCTCTAAGCTTACTGCCAGAATAATTTCAACTAATAGACATAGATCTGTCCATTTGGGTAACAGTCAAATGCATAATAAATGTGGACAGTCTAGAGTAGCCAGTCTACTGCCTTGTTTGGGGAGTACCAAGGGAAATAATGCAAACTTTGAAATCATGCTGACTCTTTACAGTCAGTCAGAAAACTGAAGTGTTTCTTCCTGCAAAGTTGTTCTACTGGCAAAAGGCAAGCAAGATTATTCAAGAAGAAAAGTTTTCAGTTAACAAAGCACTCTAAACATATGAGGGCTACCAATAGCCCATGCAGTACTTATCAAATATGTTTTACAGTTCTTTCTCCATTACCTCTATGCCCCAGAGTCTAAAAAAGCACTTTAAATATGGGATATACAGTCCTACATAAAATAAAAAAATGTCACCCACAAGACAAGAATACATTCCAGTAGAACAATTCTATGAAGCATGGCAGTTTTGACATTTGATTTTTTTTCTTGTAACAATGAGATACTGTGTTCTTTTGCTGCAACCAACAACTGTAAGTAGTCTAGTTCCTTGCTACTGGTGCTGGTTGAGGTCATTGATACAGATTATTAATTTGCTATTCTTACTCTAAGGTTGCTGCACCTTGATGCAAGAGTGATTGTTCAGAAGTGAATTAATGCCAGTCTTGCTCTTTCTCTAAGGTGTAGAGAATTATTCCACCCAAAATGTACTAATAAATAAGTTTATAAAAATAGCCCTAGAGAGGGCAGAGCAAGAAACATGACTATATGACAGCTGAAGCCAGTATGCCTGAGCCATTGTGAAGTGAGCTCAGGTGTTGCAAACAAATTTCCGTAAACCCTTTACAATTGCTCATATTATAGATATAACTCCAATTTTATTGCATTATGACTTCCAGAGTTTTAATGTTTCTGTTATGTATGAAAATTTTACTGATTCTGACATTTTTATGATGTGGTTTTACATTTTTTGTATGCTTCTTGTTCAGTGAAGAATTACTTTTCTGAATTGCAGCTACAGTTTCAGATTAGTTTAATTAGTTGCAACATGCTGTCTAGTTAATATTAAAACATTTTAACCATGTCCAGGAATCTATCCTTTCTCCATGGCTCTGTGACCATGGAGTTAGCAAATTTCAGTAAAGGGGTGTGAACCGCCAGATAGGTTGGTGAAATAGGCTTGTCTCTCCCCTCTGCAAAAATGTCATTTATATATGTGTGTGTTAAGAAAATTTTCAGTAAAGGGGTGTGAACCGCCAGATAGGTTGGTGAAATAGGCTTGTCTCTCCCCTCTGCAAAAATGTCATTTATATATGTGTGTGTTAAGAAAAATTACTGTGAGCAATATATATATATATATATATATATATATATATATATATATATATATATATATATATATATATATATGTGTGTGTGTGTGTGTGTGTGTGTACATATATATAAAATATATATAAAGTGCCATACAAATATAATAAAAAAAGGCATTTAAACACTAAGGTACATAAGGTGACTTAATAACAAGAAGGCAGGTAGTAAGAATGACCAGCAGGCATCCAAGGAGAGATAAGAACCAGGCCAAGCCATCAAGGGGAAACAGCAATGAAACAATTCAAGTATATAAGGAGATAAATCAGCATTATTCTAATAGATCATTAAAAACTGAACTTGTTGAACAACCAGTTTTTCCCACAATCTGGCTACCAGTTTCTCCTCTAATATTTTTACTGCTTTTTGATTAACTGTACACAGCAGACAAGTAAGAAGTCCATTTCAGTTAATCCACTGTCCCATACTCACAATATTTCATTTCACTATATCAGCCTACCACTACAGTCCCTGTAGTGCATCTGCATATAATATAATGATATCTCTTTTAGTGGGTATAATGTGTAATGTAATATAAGTCATGTGATCCAAACCTCACAGATAATAACTTTCAATAATGTGTCAAGTGTTGATAGACCTTTTGTTTAAACCTGTTCTTTTACAGGCCTTTCATGATTGTACTTCACATGAATATATATATATATATATATATATATATATATATATATATATATATATATATATATATATTACATAATCTCAGAAACAAAATACTCATTTATGACATCAGATACTGCCCACCTACTGAGAAGCCATTATAACTTTTGAAGCTAAGAAGAAGACCAGAATATGATCATTTGCAATGTGTGATAAGACTGCTGCAGAAGCTGTAAGGAGCAACTTGCAGATATTTCATTTAATTTTTTTCCATGTCTCGGTATAATTTTATAAAATCAGTTTTGCTTGACACATTTCTCCATGCATAATGTTAAAATGCACCTTGCTTACAGTTCAGTGTTAAACACTGATAAACCATTTTTTGCATTTCGTTCCTTGCTCTTACAAAGCAATTACATTTTTACATTTCACTCAGAGACAAAATGTAATGAGCCATCACTCTGTTCTGATTCTGTACTGATATATCTAATGGTTTTGGTTTTATCATAGGTGAGCCTCGTATTAACACTTTTCCAGTGATAGTACCTGTGTTACATATCTCTAGAAGAATACAAGCAGAGTTGCCAGAATGCTTAGGAAAATAACTGAACAGCAGGTGAAAAGGATAGTAGTGCTTGGTATAGCTGTTGAGCGAGTTAAACCACCTAAATGTGTGAATAGCATAATGACAGTTGTGAAGCTGGGCAAAATAAGGGTATGCATAAATCCTCAGGATTAGAAATATTTGAACAAATTGATGAAAAAGGAACATTTCTTGGTTCAGACTTCTGTGGAAGTAGTTTCAGTTATGTCCATTGCTATATATATTTTTTAATTTTTGCAAATCATGGTTTGTGAAAAATCATGCTGGATTAGACTAACACAGAGCTCTGTATATTTACCATCAACTTGAGTAGATACAGATTCCTGATATTACCTTTTGGTGTATCCCCAGTAACAGAAGTATTCCAGAACTGAAGTAAAGGACAGGATGGTATTGCGACCATCTAAGCTGATTATGATATGAGGCTGATTGAGCTAATGGACAGGCTGAGGTTTGAAAGGTTTGAAAGTTGACAAAGCCAAACATCAGATCTCTGCATCTAATCTCAAGTAAATGAGTCACATTCTGTCTCATGAAGGTCTCTGGTGAGATATTGAGAATTCCATTTCTATAATCAATATGCAAGTATCACAAGACAATGATTCATATAATTAGTTAAACATGTTCTAAAGTTCATATCTATCTTATCTGGTATTATGGCACCATTCAGGAACTGATTCCAGCATGAACTCCACTGGTTTAGGTTTCTTGAGCAAAAAAGAGTTTTGAAATATTAAATAAATCTGTTACATAATCTCAAACTTTACATTGATATGATATTTATTTATTTTTATTTATTTATTTTACATTTGTTGATTGGGTTTGTCCGACTGAGCTACATAGCCCTTTTTTATTGTAGGCCCAAGGAGAAAAGCTCCAGCAAAAATTACATATTAGTCATTTTAACAATTATAGAGATACATTCATCAGAAGAAAACATATGCTTATAGTACATATTAAAATACATAAATTAAATGATACTTTTCATGTAGACAAGTAATGAAATGCATTCATCAGAAGGAAGTCATTTTGTGGTATGTATTATATACAGGTTAAATTATAACCAGTGAAACTGGGATATTTTACAAGGTGTGTTTAGACAGAGATGCAGCAGTTAGAAGTGATAGAAATACATGTAGAGTAGAGTAGATAAGGGAGAGATAGAAAATGGAAAGAAAGGATACTAGGTATGGTTTATGGAGGGTATTTACATTGATAGATCTATTTACTTTGCAGGTATTTTTAGTAGCTGATTTGAATTGTTTGGGTTGCTCAAGGGATCTAATATCCAGAGGTAGGCTATTCCAAGCCTTGGAAGGATTAAAACTATAGACATATTGACTAATTTTGGTCCTAGGTTTGTGGATTTTCAGTAGGTTTTGTTCAGAACTGCAGAGTGACCTTGTAGGTAAATAATGAGAGATTATATCTGATATAGTAGGACAGTAAGAAGTATTGTAAAGAATTGAGTGAATGATCTGGAATTGGTTAAAAAGGAGCAGGTTAGGTAATTCTAGCCAACTTAGTTCTTTTAGTGATAGACTGTAATTGGATCTGTATGTATTTTGGGCTGCAAACCTGGCAATCTTGTTGTAGGTTGTTTCTAACTTGATTAGTAGACCAGTGTTAAGGCAAGTGAGATTTTGAGAACTGTAGAGTAAAGTGGGTAAGAGGTATGAGTTAGAAAGGGTTTGCTTTGCAGTACTGGTAACACATTTTTTGTTACGGTAGAGGAGACCTAGCTTCTGATGTGTTTTTTGATACAGTTATTAATGTGTAAATCAAATGAAAGGTGATCATCAATAGTAACACCTAGTTTTGTACTAGTGTCAACCTGTATTTGGGTGTTATTTTGTGATAGTATTGTGAAGGAAGTTTTGATATAGTAGAGGTTTTTAGGGTGGAAGAATAGTAATTTTGTTTTCTTAGGATTTAGAATGAGTTGATTTTCTGAGAGTCAATTTTCGACAGAGGTAAAAGAGGCCTGTGTGACTAAATTTAGTTGAGTTGGAGAGTCAGCAGTAGTGATTAGTGTAGAATCATCTACATATTGTATCAAGGAGAACCCAGGACAAGAAGAGGAGAGAAGATTGGTAAAGATATTAAAAAGAAGAGGGTCAAGAATGGACCCTTGTGGAATGCCTATTTTAACAGGGAGGAGGAGGGAATATGCTGAGAACCATTTTACTGATTGGAGTCTGTCAGAGACTTTGCTTTCAACCCAAGAAACAGTAGCTGGCGAGAAGTGTAAATTTGTGAGTTTATGGAGAAGGAGTCTGTGAGAGACTATGTCAAAGGCTTTAGAGTGATCGATAAACAGACAGGAGATAAGTTTGTTGTTATCCCTAGAAAGTGATACTGAGTTAAAAAGACAGTTGAGCTGTAGTGGTGCTATGCATAGGATGAAAGCCATGTTGGGTGGGTGTAAGTAGATTTTCTTGCAGATGTTAGTGTATGATCTGTTTGTGTATACATTTTTCAAGAATTTTGGAGAGTGGTGAGAGTAGAGCTATATGTCTAAAATTGGATCTTTCAGTAGAGTTACTGCTTTTGTGTATTGGAAGGGTATAAAATTGCTTCCAGAGAGAAGGAATGGTAGATTCAGTGATAGAGCGGTTTATTAGGATAGCAACAGGAAAGGCAAGGACATCAGCAGCAATCTGAAGGAAAGAAGAGGGGATGTTGTTTACTGATGTGGAGCATGGCTTTAATTTGACTAATAGGGATTTAATGTAGTTGATGAAGACAGGTTTAAGGGAGAAATTGGTTGTTAGGGTACTGTTTATAGATGAGTTTAAGCTATTTGGGCTATTGCTTGAGGGGAGGTTGTTGTTATGATTTAGTAATTTGGATATTGAGTCTATAAAGTAGTTGTTAAAGATAGAAACAGTTTCCACATGTGTTTTGTCAGGGTAGGGATCTGGGGTGCTTGGATGCAGTATTTGATTTACTGAGTGCCAGAACTTTTTAGGGTTTGACTTGAAGGTAGAGGATGGGTTGTTGTACAAGTTTTTCTTGTCCTTATTATCATTCAACCAAAATAAGTTTTAGGTTAATGTCATTCACTTAAGTAGGTTTGAGTGTAGTATTGCAACAAGAATGATGATCAGTATCAAATGTTTCAAAAGGTTTGAATTAAACAAAAAATACGTTGCACAAATATAGAAAGAAATGTTGCAAAGTATATATGGCTGTCATACATTTCAAGATTGCCTTCATGGCAAAACTATTATTGTAGAACGAGGCCATAGACCACTGCAATGCATTTTCAAAAAATGCTTGTATGCAGTTTTAGCTAGAGTACAAAAATGCTGTTATATCAATGCAGTCTGAAAGCACACTATAAACCTGAGAATGAAATGTATATAACTGATACAATCATTAGAGCTTACTTTAAAAGAGAATAATAAAGATCTTCTGGAATGAGGCTTAACAATACTGTACTATTTCTGGTGAAAAGATAACAGGACATTAGAAAAACATTCAAGAAGTCATAGATGTGTAATTACTGATAGAATTATTATGATAGACTGGTCAGAAAAATGTTTTCACTTTCCAAAAGTATTTAGTTATACTATCAGTACAGGGAGAAAGTGTTATGTATGCAAAGTCTGCTTTCAACAATGATTCATAAAATATAATAACTCACATCTAGGAATGGTTTATACAAATAAATAGCACATTTTATACTCTTTTTTGGCCTAAAATGGCCTAAAATGCCAAACAATATTGGTTGCATGTTTTCAAATTATAAAATCTCTACTACTTACCACAACTAGAATAACACAGAAGAGATGACTCCATATGAAATAGATACTATGGAACAAAATAGAAGTTGACTTTTTCCTAATGCAAAAATCAACACTACTTACTATGCATGCACTACTCTTTGAAATATCTGGAAGTTGTATACTTAAAGGATATAACACATACTTATTAATCACCACAACATTTTATTTCATCATAATATCTGATATTACCCATTGGATAGCAAATTGGCTCACTGACAGAACATACAGTGAGTGTTGGCAGCATACTTTTCTCTAAAGGACTTGTCAATAGTGGCATTCTACGGGGCATTGTACTGTGTCCCCTCCTCTTCAGCATATATTTCTGTGATGTCCAAGCTGACATCAAGGATCTATGGCTTGCTGATAACTACAAACTCAGTGCTGTTATTAACTGTTAAACTGATACCCATAGCCTGCAAGACAGTTGAAACCACACTACTACTTGGTGTTATAACTACGTATCCAATATCATGACCATGGGATCAAACTCAGCGTTGAAAAATATAGTGTAGTACTCCCCGGAAATGAAAACGTTCATGAACCTACTACATAAAGCATACTCCCCTCATTGTTGATACCATTACTAGCAATGTCGGCACATGTGTAGACAATGAACTCTCATTTGTATCAACTATTGCTAGGAAATTATTCTATCTGACCCAACTAATTACAAAAGGCATGTCCTTCAGAGCCAGATAAGTTATTATCCCCTCTACTCATTCCTAATCAGGCATATATTTATGTATTTAATTGTTTATTTATTTATTCATTTATTTGTCTTTGTTTACCAGGAAAATCCGACTGGGTAATACCCATATTCAGTAGAGGCCTGGGGGAAAAAACTCCATTTGCTTACATTGCATTATAATAACTTCCAGTTAAACACAGAGTAGTTACATTTCTATTTACATTTATACACAAACAGTAGTTACATTTATATATTCTAAGATTTTACAGAGATGGAAGCTACTAAAGAGAAAGCCCATGTGTAACTTAGTGTATTGTACAGGTAGCAGTTATGTATAAAAATTGTTTTGTCATTTCAGTGAAACATTGAAAGTATTCTGTTTAAAGAGAGTATTTGAAGGGTATCGTATGGTGAACACAAAGCTTTAACCTTGTAAAAAACATGTACAGGACCAGGATTGGTTAAGATGTTGTTTAAGCAGTGGTTTAAAACTATTGGATTTGTAGGAGAGTTTTATTTGTGCAGGGATACTAGTCTAGAGTTTAGCAACATATTGTGAGTAGAGCAAATAAAATAAAAAAAATAAAATAAAATACATTGCCCCTTGGCACATCTCTATACAAATACAGCACTCAACTAAAAACACCACAGTGATTCTTAAGCAAGAACATCTTGGGGATAAACTCATTTAGTTACACAGACTGACTAAGAACCTTGTCACTTTACTCCAGTCTCCTGCAGGCTCTTGAGCAGTGACCTCTGTTTGCTCTACAGGGCTGTGAAATCTGCAGCCCTGGTTAACCTTCTACACCTCCATAAAACAGAAAATGCTTACAAAAAAAAGAACCTAAACTGACATCACAATATAAGCATAACTTGTTGTTGCAATCAGTATCATTCACAAAGTATTCCCGATATGTCTAACAAGCTCTGACCCAATATCAAAACCAACCTTGATGAGTGGATGGGAAGTAAACTCTCCCATGGGTAGTATATTCAGGTTATTATAGTTAAAGGAAAAAAAACATTGGAATTTACATGGGCTTGACTTTTTATCGTCTGCTGGACCAGCTGCCTAGCAATAACATAGGAACCTTGGAATTTATAATCATCAGACATTCTCAGACTAAGTACATATTGAGGACATGCCATCATTTCATAGAATAAATAGTTCAAATGTTGAATGTAAAGTACAGCAATCAGGAATGCAAAGTTCCCATGATTCAATTTTCTGAGAGCCGTAGATCTGTAGGACATGCCAGTGACTAAACAAAATGTCTGCTAACTCTCCCTGTTCTCCCTTCCCAAATAAACTTGTGGACCGATGCCTGCAGTTGACCCACAGAACCCATTCTTAAAGTCAGTTGGTATGTGTCCCAAAAGAAGAACCATTGGTAAGAGAACCATTTTTATCACAGCATATTTGTCACTAAATGCCAGCTTTAATTTCAGCCCTGTGGTCCTTATTTGGTCCAACATCTTGAAAAAAAATACAAGGTTGGCCTTTACCATCTGTTCTGCTCTGGACCTGATTATGAGGCCAGTGTACTTATGCCTGGGGGAGGAGAGACTGTTCAGAAGAAAGATGCAGAGAGGTTAACACATCATTTAGTTCTATATGCCAAATCTCATCCTTGTTAATAACCAGCCCTGTGACCTTTCCAAAATGGGTAGGTATACTTTTATTATCTCCAAAACATGATCCATGGTCCTTGACTACTATAGTGCAGTTTTCATAAAATAAAATAAACAGGAGAACAAGAGAGTGTTGAATCACTTAGGTCTTCTAAATACAGTCCTGTAGGAATCTAGATAGGGGGTGGTAAGGAGAAATAGTAAAGGGAATAGAGGGTGTCCTTGCCAAACACTACTTATCAGAGAGGAGAACTCAGTGTCAGGTAATTAATAAATATAAGTTGAATTTAATTAGTACACCTTAATCAATATTATAAAATGTGTCTGAAACACACAGTTCTTCAGAACAATAAAAAACATACCCCACTCAGTAGAATTTAAGCCTTCGTGATTGTACAACAACATGTCACCTACTGGTGATTGAAAATCTGCAAAGAACTGATGAGGACATGAGTAGCAAATAATAGTCAGCTATTTGCATGCCCTTTTGGAAGCCCACCTATGGTAATACTCTAAGCTCTTACAAAACTTGTGGAAGTCAATCCACCAAGAATTTATTGTCCTAACTGCTCAATGATACAGGATTAAAATTTCTAGAATCACATCCAAGTTTTGGTAGTAAAGTCACAATTACTTCCATAGAACAATGAGGAGATACTATCTAATATATATGTCCAAAACCATTCTGTGCAGGGATGGCACCATATATGCTGAAGATGCCTTGCAAAATTTTACAGGAAAGCCATTTCTGCTTTCCCTCTTTTTAAAGCCATATTGTTTAGATACAGGTCCTCCCCCACCCAGAGATATAGAAACCTCCATGTCCTTTAATTTTTGCCATGTATAGTTTCTGAAAAAGTCAGGCAAAGACTTTTAATATCTCTCACTACTCCCCAGGCATGACATGCAGTACATATTTAATATATCAGGATAGTTCACAGCCTTTTTTTGCTATTTTTGTCTACGTTCCTGATTCTGATCAGGGCAGAGGGAACATCACTGACACATTTAAAATACTGGTATCACTGTCTTACATTCCTGACAAAATAGGAGGGCATGAATCAAAATGTATTTTTAGAAGTAAAAGAAGTATGTAATTGTTACAAGTGTCATTATCTGTAGACTGCAATCATCTAGCTTTTCTAAAAATATATACATATTGATTTCAGGAGGGAAAAATCTAAATTCTGAGGCAAAAAATCAGGGACATCCTTGAAAAGGAGGAAAATTTGAGAGGTATTCCAGGAATATCAACTATATAAACTTATTAAGTGCATCTCTAGCACAAGACCTGATATTAACAGCACTTGGGGTGCTTAAAAACAGCTTGTTATGCACATCTAAGCACTGCTAAGATTGGCCCCAGGATTCAGCAAGCTCTGCAAGGCATGCAGGAATAGTGCAAGAGCTGCTGGAGGTAATATGGCCACCAAGAGATCCAGGAACAATCTCCAGGGACGTGCATGAGCACTCCTGCACTATTCCTGCACAGACACAGCTCATGTATGCTAATTATCCCATTTGCAGGTGAAAACCATGCAAATGTGGTGAATTAGCAATGCAGGAAGCTGGCAGCCGTCCATGCAGGAGTAGTGTAATCTGCAGAAATGTATTCAGCTAGTAACTGAGTACATTTCTGCAAACTACAAAACGGAGCCATGACAGCTCCAAATAAAGGGTGCATATAATGTGGAAGGCATGCCAATGGTAAAATGTATGGCCATTGGCATGGAAAATAGTTTCAAAATAACACAAAATAATGTATTTTTTTCTGGCCGATTCTGGCATAGGGCAGTGGCACACAAACAGGATCGGCCTGAAAATAAAACTAAAACATTGAAAAAAAGCTTTTTAGGCAAAATCACAATTTTGCCATTATAGTCAAAGGCAGGCAGTAGACAACAACGCCACTGAATAGTGGTTGCTAAGGGGGAAGGCTCAGTGTCAGACCTGTAACTAGGCATTAGCAGTCACTTTTATTTATGCAAATGAGGGGAATGATACTGAATCACAGATTTCCCCTCATGGCTAGCCTGCACCCAACCGTGTATGTACAGGAAAACCATGATGCAAGCCTAAGAGTTAGCTGACATCATAGAGGGGTGTATCAGGCATACTGTAAGCTTATTGGAGCTCTGTGGCTCGGGTTTGCCCTTAGCTTAGCAGACCTAAGGAAGGGGGTGTGTCTGAAGCTGCCTAGCAGTCTTTACATTGCCTAAATGGGTATGCGTGCCACGCACTGGGTTCTAAACAAACAAAAAAATTAAACCAGGAAATAGCAGCTTTGTTCACATCTGAGCACTGGGTTTGCATGGCGCACCTTGGGGCTTAATCAGGAAGGCAATGGGAAGGGAAAACAGCAGTAGTAAGGTAATCAAGGAGAACTAGCACAGCTGGCAGGTGAAATGTATCAAAATCAGCCAATTACACAGGCAGCAGCCCAGCCCAGCACATTACTATAAAGTATGCAAACACCATTCCCTCTGGTTTTTCACACAAACTCTACACCTCCAGTGTACACAAATAGAGAAATTTTACTTAGCAAAAGCAACAAAATGATAGGGGCTGATTTTGCTCTCATAAATCAACATGTGGAAGAGGCTGAGGATGGTGAGGATGAGAATGCTGACAACCAACCCACAATGAGGAGGAGAAGAATGTACAGACCCAGGGTAACCTACCAGGGGCTACATGATCTGGAGATAGTGGAGCGCTATAGGGGGGACAGGGACCTCCTACAGCAAATTGTTGACCTATGCTGGCCACGCCTCACACACAGAACCAACAGAGGGGAATCCATCCCAGTGGATACCAAGGTATGTGTAGGCTTAAGAATACTAGCCAGAGGTACCTTCCTAAGGTCAACTGGGGATATCATGGGGATCTCACAAGCATCAGCATCCAGGGTACTCCACCAGTTCCTGGATGCCATGTCAGCACATGCCAGTGACCACATATATTTCCTCAACAGCCATGAGGTGTTGACCAGGAATATGCATCTCTTCCACCAAATAGCAGAATATCCTGAGGTAGTGGGTGCTATAGACTGCACGCGCATATACATCAAAGCACCACCCAGCAAGTGGGGTATAGTCTACATAAACTGCAAGGGCTTCCCCTCCATCAACTGCCAGGTCATGTGCGATGCCTAAGGCATTATAATGAATGTGTGTGCTGGCAGCCCTGGAAGCTATCATGACTCCCACATCTGGTTACGCACTGGAGCCATGGCTGATGACATCTATCAGAAATGCACACACACCCAAAGAAGAACTCCATAATGAGGGCACACGCACAGACCAAAATCATAATAGAGTGTGTGTTTGGGATCCTCAAGCCAGCAGGAACAGCATGGGGCAGGGCCACACAGCCCCCCACCATTGCCAAGGCCAGCACAGGGACAGAGTGACTCAGAGGAGGAACAACCTGAGCCTGCCCCAGTAGGCAGAAGGAGGCATGCCCAGTATGCCCAGGCCTTGGCAAAGAGGCAACGCATAGCACAAACACTGACATGGTAGGAACCAAGAGAATGACACCTCACTCCAACTCACACATACAGTAAAAGAGATGCCAAACATGACACTACCTGTACTTAACCATGTATAAGGCGTGTACTATGTGCATCCAACCTAGTCAGCCTTCCAGCACCATCCTCAATACTGACACAGCCACAAGGTAAGTCACTCTCACTATCAATTACTGAATGTAATAGTATGTTCTGCTACCTGTATCTATGGTATGGATGTGAGCATGTTAGGGAATTGGGTGGCTGAATGGGATGGCAGCAGATAGTAGACACCTATATCAGCAGCATGAAATCCTTACCAAATACTGGTATCAATACACTAGGCAGTACTAGACAAGGTGACAAAAGCCACTGCAGGACATGTGGTGGGCCAAATGTGTGTCCATAGGATACAAACATGCATGTCAGTGAGACTCACATACCCAACAAAAGTCTCAGCCAGCAGGACAGGTGTAGACAAACACAAAGAAATGCTGTGACAAGGCCTCTGCTTGATGGCTATGGAGAACAGCCCCCCTCAAAGACCTACACAGACAGACTACAACAGGTCAGGCAGTGGGATGTTAGTTCTGAAGGGTAAGAAGTCTGAAACTGAAATGTAGGTCAATAAAAGCTAAGAACTGTAGTACACTGATATGCCTCTAGTCTGCATGATAGGTCAGAATACAGAATGAAATGGAGTACCTGAAATACCAGTACAGTCATAGCAAATGTTTACAGTTGTCAGGTATGCCCCCCCCCCCACAATCCTATGTAGAAATGTAGTAACATGTACATGTAGGTATAATAACAGTGGAACACAGATTACCTGAGCTGGCCAAGGTAGCAGGATAGATTGCAGCATGTGTAGAATATGTAGGCCTCTGTGTGTTAGGTTGTTGTGTGTTGTATATTGTGTAGAAGTGGTCAGCATGTAGGCATGGAGGGTTGTGTCTTGGTGGCCAATGGCCAGTACTGTTGATAACAAGGCCAAGTTCTCACAACTGCAGTGCCAAGCACAATGCATCCCAGCAAGACACAATCCAGCAGTAACCCATACTAATTGTTCAGATGTAATATCTGTCACCATCTGAAAGATGGACATGTCATGAATGTGGGCCCAGACATACAACCAGTACACAGGTGGAAGTACCCTAGACAGAGAGTGTATAAAATGTTACTGTCAAATGGACACACCTTTGGAATTGTACATACAAGTTAGCAGCACATTAGTTGACTGTGTAGTATGGAATACTGATGTAGTGTGGCCAGACACTGGCAGACCACAAAAGGCACAGGTATGAAGTACTGAGAAACTGCTGATGTCCCTGCACAAGCTAGAATAAGTGGAATGCCCCATGTATATCTGTGAGTCAGCTTCAAGTAGCTCCCATAGCACACATGCACCCAGCTCGCCCCACCATCAGCCACAGGTACCTCACAGGTCTTATCCCCACTGTTGGGAATGAGTACAATATAACCCCCACCTCTGTATGGGAATAGCCACAGAATGCAGCATCCTTAAGAGGTGTCCCATGCAGGTGTGTCCATAGCTGTAAGCAACTCCCTGCCAGCATCCACACCAATGGATCAATAAGGACAGAAACTATTGACATTAACACCTTGCAAACCTACCCTGTCACCCCAGGGGAATATAGTGGCTTGCAGCCTGGGACTGTAGGAGAGACACAATGCATCAGCCTGCTACAGATGGCCTGTATCACTACCAAATGCCCTACAATCCTCTTTCAAAGGCCTGTGTCTCACCCGTACTGCCAATGTATGTTATCCAGTGGATTCACAAATAACATAACACAGTCCACAGAACAAAAATGCAAGGCCATGTCGACAAATCCCAGCAGCATGTCCACCATGTCCTACTGCATGAGTTGTGGACCAACCCCTAAATACTGCTGGGATGAAGTGATAACTATAGGGATACTTATCAGAAAACATTTGCATAATGTCTGGAGGAGGATAGAATAACAGAGAGGGGGTAGAAGCATGGACGCCATGGAGTGTGTGAAGTCTGAAACTCAGATGTGTGCACATACTATCCCTGCCTGCAAACACAGGAATGGGTGGCCACAAACCTGCTTGTAAACCACAATGTGAAGGGGTAATGACCAGAAATATGAACCTTGCCTCTGGGTAACTTGTGTGAATCTGTACAGCTGTGAGGTATGGCCACAGCAGGATACAGCCATACTGTGATGTTGATGGCTGTACAAGCATGGGATCCTCAACCATCACAGTACCAAGGTGCTGAACCATTTACTCAGACCCATCAACAAGTGTCTGCAGCTCCCCCTTCAGAATGGCAAATGCATCAGGATTGTGCAAGAATATGTAGGCTGCAGACCACAATACTAGACACAGCTTCATTCATCTTGTGTTCCCCAGCAAATTACTACAAGCAAATATGTATACCTGTCAGTAGTTGATGACATAAATCATCATAGTGTAAAACAGTAGATATGTTTGAATATCTCTGCTAACACCAAAACCATGTAGAAGAAGCAGCACAAACACAATTAGTTACAGTATCCCACTATTCTTTGCCCATTGTGACCCCATATTGTCAACCGATCTACAAATATCCTGCAGAAGCAGGTTGCTAGCTGTAGGCGTAGAACACAAATGCTTGCACTGGAGTACAACCTACCTGGAATGGATTCACACATCCAATAAAGAAGGTCATACTGGGCATGCTCCCACACTTAGAGAAACAAAGCCCATATCTGACAACACAATACTGAAAGGTCATACTGGGCATACAGAAATGAAGCCCATGTTTGGCAACAACAGTGGACTATACATATCTGTCAGTCATAGATGTTTGTCCACACACTCCACAATGCACACCAGTTATGCTTTGCACATACATTGGATATGAATACACACATATAACCAAGGACAGTACACTATAATAGGCCAACATACACATACATAGATGTGTGGAAGAGAGTGACAGACAGTGACAAAGAGCTTCCCATCATGAGGTCTGTCCCCCCCAGCACACATCCAATTGGCCAGTACCACATGATGTGCAAATGTATATCACTGTCGACATTTGCTTCTGGTATCCCTCAGCACTATAGTGTCTGTGGTGCTTGTGATAACTGAGTAACATGACTGTACAAGTCATTATTCATCTAGCAGTTGTATACACATTCCTGTTAACTGTAAACCTGTGTGTGACTGAGTGTTGTGTGTGTGCTTCCAGATGAATGGTTTATGGCCCATTCACAGACATTGCACTCCCCATTGCCCTACTTTGGCAAGCCTGCTGATGTCATTCACATTGAAATACACCTTTAGGGAAAGAGTATCCTTATAAGCTCTGTGGCGCATGCTATAACTACATAATATTATACTGTAATGTACTAGTTAGGTAGGAATTTTAATCCCAGATATGGCATGTGTGTGTGTGTGTGTGTGTGTGTGTGTGTGTGTGTGTGTGTGTGTGTGTGTGTGTGTGTGTGTGTGTGTGTGTGTGTATGTAGGGCTCAATGCTTTTGAGGCCATTCACAGTCACTACACTTTCCATTGCCATACTTTGGCAAGCCCGCTGATGTCATTCACCTTGAAATACACCTTTGCAGAAGGGCGAGCCCTATAAGCTCCATGGCACATCCTATAACTGCATAATGTTATAGTGTGATGTGTTAGTTAGGTAGGAGTTCTAATCCTAAACATGGCAACTGTGAAAGGTTTTTGTGTGTGTGTGTGTGTGTGTGTGTGCGTGTGTGTCTGTGTAGGGATCAATGCTTTTGAGCCCATTTACAGTCACTACACTTTCCATTGCCCTACTTTGGCAAGCCTGCTGATGTCATTCACCTTGAAATACACATTTGCAGAAAGGCTATCCCTATAAGCTCTGTGGCATGTGCTATAAATGCATAATGCTATAGTGTGATGTACTTGTGAGGTAGGAGTTCTAATCCCAAACATGACAACTGTGAAAGTCTGTGTGTGTGTGTTTGTCTGTGTAGTGATTGATGCTTTTGAGGCCATTCACACTCACTACACTTTCCATTGCCCTATTTTGGCAAGCCTGCTGATGTAATTCACCTTGAAATGCAGCTTTGCAGAAAGACTAGCCCTATAAGCTCCATGGCACGTGCTATAACTGCGTAATGCTATAGTGTGATGTACTAGTTAGGTAGGAGTTCTAATCCCAAATGTGGCAACTGTGAAAGTCTTTGTGTGTGTTTGTTTTTCTGTGTTGGGATTGATGCTTTTGAGGCCATTCACAGTCACTACACTTTCCATTCCCTATTTTGGCAAGCCTGCTGATGTCATTCACCTTGAAATACACCTTTGCAGAAGGGCTAGCCCTATAAGGTCAGTGGTGCGTGTGATAAATGCAGTACACTGTAGTCGCAATACATAGCTAGATAGGGGTTTAAATCTCAGTACTATCATGTGTATGTGTCATCAGTATCCTGTGTGGAGGTAGCTGTGATTGTGTAATAACAGGACTCATTGTGGGGTGGGTTTTGCAAATCTCTTATATTGAGGGCCTATTATATGTCACAATGTCCACCTTACAAGGACAACAGATGTCAAACAGCATAGAGGCTGGTGTAGACAATCCATACCCTTACATGTGACATTATTGTTTGGGGAACAATATAGGCAACCCTTGTATTACCCAGAGAACACTCTCCACCCATGTCCCATACACAAACACACTTGGCTAGGCAACAACCACTGTGTTGGTAGTTCTCTGCATATTGCCCACAGATAGTAACCACGGTGTGATTGCAGTGGACTGCAGAGGACATGGTACTCTGTTCTATCCCTGCAGTAGGCAATAATTGCTTACAGTGGTCCTTTGCTATGTTCCCCATTGGATGTCTGCAACAACTGTCGAGTCAGCAAATGTAACCCACAAAGGAAATACCATGCCTTATACACATGCTCTGTATGGACAGATGCCACTAACAGCAGTGAATACTGTATCATGCTGTCAATGTAGGTGCAAGATCAACCCCAGTTTCATAGCCAGTTCTCACCACATGAGGTCAGGAATGCCACATCAGATGATAACAATCTATATACACAACATGCCCCAGACACCCCAGGTACACTTCCGATTGTCACAGAACATGCATGTGGGACATGTGCACATCCCAGACACCGTCCATGTTATGGAATATAGGACACATACATGGCAAGCATTGCACAGCACTGGTCACTCACAATACTAACCCAGATGAGTGGATGGTGAATACAATACCCACCAGTGTGGGCCAATCCAGGGACTACACCCCTGAGCCACACTGCAAACCATTGTCATGTGGCCTGATGCCAAGGTATACCCTTTTCCTAGCCTTGTACAGCCTTCTGGAGCAGTCAACCACTACACACCTGTGAAACAATAAAGCCATGCATGTCAGTACTGGCAAACCTGTGTCTGTGTGTGTGTGTGTGTGTGTGTGTGTGTGTGTGTGTGTGTGTGTGTGTGTGTGTGTGTGTGTGTGTGTGTGTGTGGAGATTAATGATTTGGAAGCTATTCACTACACCTCCCATTGCCCTACTGAAGCATGCCATCTGATGTCAGTCACCTTGACATACCCTTTGCCCATATATCAGCCTGTTAACCTCTGTGGTGCATGTGATACCTGCATAATACTATAGTGTAGCAAACTAGTTAGTTAGGAATTCTAATCCAAACCCTGCCAACTGTGATAATGTGTGTGAGTCCCTGAGAGAGTGTGGTGTGTCTTCCTTGACACCTGCTTTTGTGGACAGGCACATGTACTACACTTAACTTATCCCTCCTTTATCACTGTTGCTGATGTCACTACCCTTCAACGATACCTTTGGACAAGTCTCTAACATATAAGCTATGTGGTGCATGCAATAACTGCATAAAAATGTAATAGCAATACACAGGCAGGGGTTTGAAACCTCGTACTGGTAAGTGTGTAACACAAACATGCTTAGCTCTTGCTCTCCTACCCCCTTCCTTTTCATACTTTGTCTCTGTCTGTCTCTCTCACTCCCTCTCTGGTGGATGTGGAAAAGTACACCTGCTTTGCTTAGGCAGCAGCTTGTGTTTTGTAAGTGATGCTCATGATCAGCTGATGGCCTGTGCACGAATTGCAGGGCCCCACTAGCTGAATGCATCTGGAACAGCTTTGGTAGCATTCCTATAACCAATTGCATGGAGACACTCTCCTATAATTAGGAACATCATGTGGGTGTTGGCCCATTCCATTCACTGTGAGCAGGACTTCATGTCGGTGTTTGGAAAACAGCATCACAGAGGGTAGTGGGATATACATCTTACAACATACACTGTGGCGACAGGCCAACAAACAGTAGGGGGATGTTACAGACATGAGGACAGAATGTAAGTCTTGCTCTTCTACATTTAAAGTAATGTTGGTTTAACAGGGTTTGTGTAGGTATGGCTGGTCTACATGATTTAATATCTGTCATGACAGTGTTATGTGGTTCAGGAAACTCTCACCTGTAGGGCTATCTGCAGACTGGCCAGTGTTTGGAGTCTTACATGTGTTGTGTTACTCACAGATGTCCCATCTTTAGAAATGCAGTGGCATACTCTGAGGATTGCAGTCAGTACATTTATTTATTTATTTTATTTATTTTACATTTGTTAACCGGGCTAGTCTGGCTGGATACATGTCCATTTTCAGCAGAGGCCCGAGGAGAAAAGCTCCACTATCAGACTAAGACACTACAGATTAGGAAGTAACTAATAAACAAACAATAACATAATGTACTAAGGCAAAATACAAATGCATATACAGTTTTCATGGACTAGTCTGAGTAGATGACAAACAAAGTTCAGACAAGGGGCTGAGGAGAATAAGCTCCAGTATTACAAAATACAAATTAAAGTTAAAAAAATATCACTAGTAACTAGTCATGACAACAAAATCAGGTATTGGCAAAACTGGTTATTATACAGTGTTAAATATGCAGGTTGCTAGAGAAACAGGTAAATAATGTAGTTAAAGTTAAGGAAAAGGGAGAAAATATAGTAAACAGAAAGAGGAAAAGTACAGTAACTGTTTGGTACAAGTATTATGGACTTAGTAAGTCAAGGGAGTAGCCAGTTGGAGAAGGAGAGGGGAAACAAAGATATTGATGAGATGTAAAGGTAGTAGTATTATAGGAGCTCAGCTAAAAGAAGCAAGAGACAGAAAAGAAAACAGAAGGTCAGAGGGGACAAACAGAAATTTGAAAAAAGAGTGAAGGTACAAAAAAGGGGGCTGCGGAAATCAGTGTAATTTAGAACAGGAGTGCAAAAGTACACAAGAGCAGACTAGAGTGATTAATAAGGTTGCTGAGGTAGCCAGTTGGAAAAGGAGAGGGGGAAACAAAGATATTGATGAAATGCAAAGGTAGCAGTATTATAGGAGCTCAGCTAAAAGAAGCAGGAGACAGAAAAAAAAAAACAGAAGGTCAGAGGGGGATGCAAAAAGAAATTTGAAAAAAGAGTGATGGTACAAAAAAGGGGGCTGCGGAAGTCAGTGTAAGTTAGTACAGGAGTGCAAAAGTACACAGGAGCAGAGTAGAGTGAGTAATAAGGTTGCTGAGTTCAGTCGGGATTGGAGCAGGGACATAGCCAATGAATTAGTAGGTGAGTTTTCATATGTTTTTTGAAAAGGTGACATGAGCCTAGGGAGGTCAGCTCTGCTGGAAGTTTATTCCAGTAAGAACCGATAGTGTTTGCAAATAAGGAATCCCCTGATTTATTATGAGATTTCAATGTGGTAACTAGAAGCTTGTTGGCTGATCTGAGTGTAGTGAGATTTTTATAAGGAGTGATGATTTTGTTTAGTATGGGTGTGTTGGAGGGGCAATGTAGAATGTTAAAGGGGGTGAGCAGTTGTTGTAGGAGTATTAGGTTTGGAAGTTCAAGCCAGTTTAGTTTCTTTAAGTTAAGACAGTGATGAGTTTGGAATGGAGAGCCAGTGGCAAATCTGGCTATACTGTGGTAGGCATTATTTAGTTTCTTCAGATTAGCTTTGGATATGTTGATAAAGGAAGGAGAGGCATACAGTAATGTAGAAATAAGGTGAGTTTGGGCAGAGCCACTCGGAAGTAGCCGTAAGAAAGGGCTTAAGTCTGTACAGGGCACCAATCTTTTATTGACTGTCTTGATAGTTAAATCAATGTGATAGTCAAAATTTAGTTGATTGTCTATGGTGACACCTAGCAGTTTGGTGCAATAGTCAGGTTTGATGATAGTGCCATTACAGGATGCAATGGAAAAGTAATTGGGGTGGATTTAAAGGTTGGGGTGAAGAGTAGTAGTTTTGTTTTTTTGGGATTTAGGAGGAGACAGATGTGTTGAAACCATTTTTCTGCTGCAGTGAAGACCAATTGGGTAGCAGAGTGGAGTTCTGCTGGGAAGAAGCAGAGCAGATGAGAGTGGAATCATCTGCATACTGTATACAAGTGGATGTCGGGAGGGAAGTGGGCAGGTTATTTATGAAAATTGAGAAAAGTAGGGGACCTAGGATGGATCCTTGTGGAGCCAATAGTAACTGGGAGTTGAGAGGATAGATGGCTGTCCCAGAGGACAGCTTGTTTTCTATTAGTCAAGTATGAGTCGAACCATTGTAAAGCTTGTGAATCCAGTGAGAGGGATTTTAAGGTATCAAGGAGAAGTTGATGGTTGACCATATCAAATGCTTTTGAGAGGTCCAAGAATAGTGCAGAGGAGAACAGGTTGTTATTACGGTTTTTATTGATAGTGTCAGTGAAGGAGAGAAGGGCGGTTGAAGTACTGTGGTGTGGTCTAAAACCATGTTGAGAGTCCACAAGCAAGTTGTTATTCGAGATAATGTAGAAGTTGATGGTGAATGCAGCGTTCCATTATTTTGGATAGAGGAGATAGAAGGGCAATAGGTCGAAAATTGGAGAGTTCATTGGAGTTTCCTCCTTTATGGAGGGGAATAATATGGGAGATTTTCCAGCAGGATGGGATTTTGGATTCAGTTATAGTTCTGTTTATTAAGATGGAGACTGGGTAGGCTATTTCAGTTGCAGCTAGTTGTAGATATTCAGCTGGAAGTTTGTCAGCAGAAGGGGTGCAGGGTTTGAGTTTAGATAGTAGTTTGCGTATGTAGGTTGTTGAGACGGTATTAAACTTTAGCATGTGGGTACTGTTTTGAGTGGGGGTAATTTGGAGGGATGGGGGGGGAGTCATGGTGCTTGCAAGAGAGGTGACAGTTTGAGAGAAGAAGTTGTTGAAAGTGTTGGCTATTATGTTAGGTTGGGTTTGTGCTAAGCTAGCTGGGGTAGGTGTTTTGGTGTTGCCTGGATGGAGTAGTTTGTTTATTCCTGACCAAAATTGTTTTGGGTTTTGATTTTGGTTTTGTTGATATTGAAAGTGGTAGTTTTTCTTATCCAGATAGGTAAGTTTCTTTGTTTTGTTTCTCAGGTGTTTGAAGTTTTGATGGTCAATAGGGTTTTTTGTGGATCTCCATTTATTCCATAATTTATTCCTAGCTCGCATAGTTTGTTTAGTTGTTTTAGAGAGCCATGGGGCTGCTTTGGAACTGACTCTGACTAAGCGGGAAGGGGCATGCTGGTTGAGAATTTGTAGGAAGGTATTGTTGAAATGGGTTACTGCTTCATCTATTGAGAGGTATTTTAGAGTTGACCAGTTATATTCCTTGAGTTCATTTTGAAAGGATGTTAGGTTGAATTCTGTTTTGTTATATTTGGTACGATAAGTAGTTGGCTTGGGATTGTTGAATTTTGTTTAGTGATAAAGGTAGGGAGGTGGTCTCTGATATTGTCAGGGAGTATTCCTGTTTTATAGGAGAGGGGATTGTTGTTGGGCAGTATCCAGTCTAGAATGGTTTGTTTGTGGGTGGATTTCTGTATTCTAGTAGGGGAGTTGATGGTTTGATGAAAGTTAAAGAGATTAAGGTGAATGGTGGGTGTGGGGGATATGCAGGAGTACCAGTCAATATTGAAGTCACCTAAGATTATGGTTTCCTGGGGAAAGCTACAGGAAGCCCAGCTTAGGATATTTTCTAGGGTGTTGTTGTTGTTGGCTGGGGGGATGTAGGAGCATATTATGTTTATAGCCTTGGATTTATTAACGTGGAGTTTGGTACAAAGTATTTCAGCATTTGCTGGGGAGGGAGGCAAGGAGTCAATTAAGGCTACCTGAAGTTGGGATTTGTATGAGGGCCACTCCTCCGCCCTTTTATTAAAGGCGATCTTGCCTTAAGGTGTTGTAGCCTGGGGAGTGAATTGTTGTCTTTGGTACTGGGTTTACGCCAGGTTTCAGTGAGACAGAGGATATCAAAGCCGTAGAAATCAATTAAGGCATGGAGTTGTGTGACTTTGTTGTTAATGCTACGAATATTTAGGTGAGCAATAGAGAGGGAGTCAGTGGAGAAGGGTGAATTGGAATAGTTAGCAGTTTGGTTTGAAGGGGTGATTGAGGAGGGTATTGGGACCGGGATTGGGGTGGATGTCCCCATGTATTAGTAAAAGTGTTTGTGGGGTTTGAAAGACTTTAGTGTATTTGATAGGTATTAGGTAGAACCGTTTGGAGGTTATAAACTTGTAATGGTGTACTTTATGGTAGAGAGGGGGGAGGTAGGGAGAGGTAGATAGTATATTAATATGTGTTTGGTTGGGTAGAGGAAATGTAGTAGTAGTGTGTTTGGCTAATGTAAGAGTTTGGTTAAGCTTAAGATATTCATAGGAGGTAAGTGTGTGGTAGTAAAGTAGGATGTTAAGGAGGAGAATAGGAAAGATTGCGTTAGGTGTTAAAGGCATGTTGTTATAGAGGGTGTGACTAGTAAATTGTAGGAGTGTACGGTATGTAATGGTAGGGACAGGTAGTTTAGATAAGATTTCGGAGAGAGGGTGTGGTTGTAGGAGTGAGGAGTTGATTGGTAGATGTATCTGAAGTAGTGATAGGTAGTTGTTTAATTAGGGGTGTGTCTAAGTAAGTGTAAAGGTAGGACCCTGGGGGTGGGTGGAATTGGGGTAGGGTGGGGAGGCGGAGTGAGCTGTAAGCGGAGCGGGGAAGAACAAGACGACCAGTTGCAGAAAACAATCAGGCAAGAAGAGAGAAACAGGAGTAAAGGTAAAGGTGAGTTCAACAGTAGAGAGTCTGAGGAGATTGTATGATAAGTGGGGAGTAAGTGAAATAGTACTGGGTAGGATAGAGGAGTTGCTCGTGAGAGAAATAGCAAGATGCAGTGGTAAGCTATGACCAGGAATGACAATAGGAATTGCAGTGGGATACTCGGAGAAATATGATAGTAGGATTCGTGGTAAGAAGGGCGCCACCTAGTGGCCAGGTTAGGAAAGAATATCAGACGGAGCAAGCAGGGGGTTTACCAAGAATAAAGAACAAGAGATAGGGTAGAGAGAGTGGATTATAAGGACAAAAGGCAAAAAATGGAGGGAAGGAGAGGGGATCAAAGAGGCTAAATTAGAGGGGGGGGGCTGCTGGTTTACCTGGCAGGGGAACAAAAATATGTCCCAGTGAGTAAAGCTAAGCAATATAATGATAGGACATACTTTCCAAAAAATATTCTGGGAGGACAGTCTTTGTTAATAGGAAGTTAAGTCCTATGCAGGATACTGGTGTTTAAAAGATGTCCACAGGGCCTCTTAGGTTAGGGAAGGACAGGAACCCGGGTGTACAATCTGTTAATAGTTAAAGGTAGAGAGAAAGAGAGAAAACAAGCAGAGGAAAAAAGTTGTTAATCAATCAATGGGTACAACATAAATAGCACATTTGTTTTAAATCATAACTGACAAGGACATTACAGACATTTACCCTGGGGCACGCTGTATGCTACATGGTGACAGCCATGTGAGTTACTGGCTTCATATCCATCAGAAGACATATGTCACAACAAACCCTGTTACACCAGTAAATGTATGAGTTTATCACAGCAACATGTCAATATTGGCCCTGTGTTTGTGCCTCCAGCCACAACTCTGTAAAACTTTGTGCATATGTCATGCAGTAAGAGGTGCATATGTTCAGTACACCGTTATTTACTGACATCATACCTGATAACAAGCCAGTGAGATATCAGACTGCTTGACATGTTATGTATAGTACGGCTTATATTTGAGGACAAAACCTGGACTTTCTATTGTAGTGTGTACAGTAGTGAGGTCTGTGTACTTATGGTGATTGTCAACAGAGTGTGTATTGTGAATATGTACCTAGGCCTGTGTACAGACTGTGGTAAATGTCATTGTTTTGGTCCTGTTCTATCTGATATTGCATGCTGCTCCAGTGTATGGTACCTTATTGGTGTACATGTTTGTAGGGCCAAACCCACACATGTCCCATACCATGGTCAGGCATTGGAATACACTGTGTATTGGCCCAGTATATGTAGGGTTAGTGTGTGAGTGGCACATAAGAGGATGGTGTTGATCACACAGTCTATATACTGTAATATTAAACACACTTACCATATGTGACTGTGGCTGTGTTCAGATTGGTTGTGGGTATGCACTTTCACACAGGTGTCTGTTACTCCGTGCATTACATGGCTATAGAGCTTGCTATATTTGCAGGTACATGTCTATTCCCCATTAAGAAATGTAGGCCAGTGTTGTGGCAGTCTGCCTATAGTTTGCACAGTGCTTTGTGACATGCCTAGCAGCTCAGTGTACTTACCCAGTGTGATATTATGTCCAGATATTTGTCAGATGTGCTGCTGCCAGGCCACCATAACTGTTGTGTATTTCTGACAAAGCAGTGGTATGCTGTACAGATTTATGTCACTAACTAGTGGGTAGTATGTGGGCTTTTGACCTCTGCTCCTCTGGTTATTATGTATCAGGGCAGACAGAAGTGTGTGAATATATAAACTGTGTCAGCATATTTATTCCAGTATTTATGAGATATCCCCATTTACATGGCTGTAAACATCCACTCTGTCAGCCTTGTTCCACATGTCTTGCACTAAGGGGTTCTGTGTATACCTCTGGACTGATCAGAGTGTGTCAGACTGTCCAAATCTATTGGTCATATCTCTGCTGTATTCCACAGGACCATTACTGTGATATATGTGGTACTGTACTATGATGATCTTATGATGTCTGTCAGTATCTGATGGCCTACATGTCAATATCAGATGTGACTTCCTACACACAACATTTCTGTTAAGGCAACCCCTGTTACAGTAGCAACAGTCTACATTTATACCTGCAATGCTTACATGACATCCCCTTGCACTAAGAGGTTGTGTCTATCGGTGCTGAGGAATGACTACACTACATGTTCTGGACATATGTTAAACACACACACACACACACACATATATATATATATATATATATATATATATACATATACATACATATATATATATATATATATATATATATATATATATATATATATATATATATATATATATATATATATATATACATACACACACATATATATATATATATGTGTGTGTGTATATATATATATATATATATATATATATATATATATATATATATATATATATATATATATATATATATATATATATATATATATATATATATATCTGCAGCTAGATCTATATATGACCATATATATAACGTAATATACAGATGTATATAAATACATATATATGAACATATATGTGTATGTATGTATGTATGTACATGTACACACACACACACACACACACACACACACACACACACACACACACACATATATATATATATATATATATATATATATATAAAATCTACATATCATTGTTATGTGTAAACATGACTGTTATATATACCTTCCCAGATGTATCACACCATTTTTATCTGATATGTGTATATTTAGATATAAAAACATATGTGATTCAACAGTAATATCACTAACAAGTACTATACAATTTTAGAAGTCATAGCAGTTGTTCAATACTATTCAGTATGTGTACTGACAGATATATTGAAAAAAACAATACCTGTGTTCATAGCTGTGATGGCTTAGTGGTTAACTGCTGTGATTAGAGTGCACAGGGTCCTGGGTTCAAGACCTGCAAGGGCTGTTTACTTTGTTGCTGGGCAGAAAAAGGGCTGTTGGATACAGAGTGCATAAGGCAGTTTTGAGCAGCTTTAAGTGGGTTTGCATGATGGTAAGTGCTGCTAATGTATGGTTAAACAAAAAGGCACTTGCACCATGTAGGCTTCACTTACCAGTGCACAAATCTGCTTAACATTTATATTGCAGCAATGCTGAAACCTGCTAGGAATGGCTCAGCCCTGGTAACCAGTGCTCACATTCCAATCTTATAAAATAGCAGGATAATGACATCTTTAATAATTGTATTTAATTCCATGTACATAACGTGTCTATGTGCTGTCATTAGAGTAGCAAGGGGTGTGAGTCTACTGTCTGGGACACCTGAGTATATATGGCTTGTACAACACTATTTTCCATTCAAATGTGTTACATACATGGGTAGTATCTCAGGTTATATGCAGTCACACTGGAATGTAGTGTATCATTACGTTACTACTGTTGACAGTGCTTTCCCAAGTATGCGTAGATTGCAGATTGTAATACTGGAACCAAACACCCCTGCATGCAAAGATGGACTCTTAGTCCTCACTGTTGTGTTCTTGGTGTATGAGCTGTGTATCATTAAATATTTCCTACTGGATATTGATCTGACATGTGGATATTAACTGTAGACTACTGTGTGTATAGGACATGTCATTGAGGGCTGCTGTCATGTAATAATGACATATCTATCAGTGTCAGATGTCTATCTGTCAACACATTCATCCTAATGCATAGCCAGTTGGCTAGCTGATGTCTGTCTGTCCTCTGTACAGATGTGCAGATGCCAAGTATCCATCTTGGCTGCTTACAGGCAATCTATGCTTGATGGACATTGACATATCTGCCCAGCTGTGTTATGAATGCCACAGCTAGGAATCCACACCCTGTACTCACCACATGCCATGGATACCTCAACTACACTACCACAGTCAAGAGAACATGCTTGGGTACAGGTTTGCAAGACAGATGCTGACCATGTTATGTAACACATGTTGCATACACGTCAACTGGACCGCCTCACTGGCCATCTGCAAGAGGCAGCCAGATGATTGGATGTTGCATGTGACTCTCACACTGAGGATCACCCCTGTTGTATCTGTTGATAGATGGCCTGCTGGCACATGGCAAGTGGCATGATTCCACTATACACACATCCCCTACACTTCCCATCTCTCCATAGACAATGGCCCGGTACACACCTATGAACACCTGCACTGATGTACCCCAGTACTGACAAATGTGTACATGTAAATTACTGAGAATAACAGTGTCTGTGTGTTTGTACACCTGTAGTTGATAATACCCTGAGGCCCTTCACACCCACCACACCCCCACTGCCATAGTTAGATGTGGCTGCTGCTCTACTGGACATTACATGTACCTTGTTACACTCTTCTCCAAAAGGGCTATCTGGGGCTTGCAGTACCAGCACAACACTGCTGTACAAATGGGTTGATAGGCATGGGACACCCTCTGAGTTCTGGCAAGTGTGTGTATGTGGGCATGTATGTATATTTGTAGGATACAACATTCTGATGCCACATTCTCCTAATACAATATGCCTTGCCTCACAGTATTAGGGATAGTGATGCTGCTGACCACAGGAGAGCCATGAAAATGCATCACCCTACTATCCCTTTGGCATGTGCATTAGATGCATATCCCCGTAGTAGTACTCTTAGGCTAGACAAGGGGTTGTATTGCAGTCCTGGTCAATGTGTGATGGTGGGTATGTCAGAGTGTTATCATGTGTTTCAGTGTGTACAATATCCACTGTGGGGTGTGGGTGCTGGGTATACTGTCTTTACACCATGGTACCCCCAGTACATGCCCCATGTTCCACTGTATGGGGACCAATGTCACCATCAACGATACAGGTAACTGATAACACTATCCAGCCCAGTTATGCATGTGCTCTGTGCAACTTATCTGTAACAGAATGGACACACTGACAAGGTAGTTAGCACTGATAAGCTCAGGTCTCTCAGATGTGTGTATGACTGTTATGTGTTTGTCAATGTATATATGACAGTATGTCACACTATGTGTTGTCTATAATCAACCAGTACATCCCCCATCACCATACTATACAGGATTGGGGATGTTCTTCACGTAACATGTAACCCAGAACACACCTCATCTTAAAAGCTGCGTGGTGTGTGCAATTAAGGCCACACACATCGGTAGCACTACATACCTAGGTAGGGGTTCTAGTCCCAGTGTTGCCAAGTAAGAGTGTGTGTGTGTGTATGGGAAGGAATCTATTTCCGTTTGCAGAATATACATGTCCCAGGAGGTCATCTGAGAACTGCCTGGCAAATGGTAACATTTCACAGGTATCATCCTGTGGAAATACATTCCAGCACAACAAGTGGTAGATGTGTAAATGCCCTCTTCCCTACATACATATATATATATATATATATATATATATATATATATGTATATATATATATATATATATATATATATATATATATATAGCTGGATGTGACTCTTGTGGACACAGCCACCATCATTGCAGTTACTGTTGAGTGTATCCCCCCACTTAGCTGGCTGTAATACTGTACAGCTCATGTTAACAGGTTAAGTAGTTGTCTATCACACTATCTGCGATTCTACAGCACCTCTCACCCTCCAAAGGGTAGGGCTCTACCACCCACACCAGCACACCTATGTATACCGAGTTCAGGATTGCACTAGATTGGGGAAGGGGACATATACCCTGCCAATACCATCATCAATGACATTAAACTAGCAGACTGCTTATTTCCCAATGTGTTGTTGTGCCTATTCTGTCTTGGTGGAATTACATAGGCTAAACTGGGTTCCTTGCACAGGTACATACATCCATGTGTACAGTAGTCTGTGTGTATTGCATCAACACCAAAGCCTCTGTGTGTGTTATACACAAACATGTGGTGTGTACCACCCAGTACACTTACCATTGTCCACTGTAGAAGGGCTGCTGACATCAGCCACCATGCGCTCACCTGTATACACCCCCAGACCTATCAGCCATGTGTACTACAGCAGTCACTATTCCTGGAAGGGGTATACTAGCATGGGCCATCTGCATTTGCCAGTATTTGGTCACTCTGCCCTACAAATGTTCCCCAACTCTGCATGATTGCAAGGTCAACTCATGTGCACAGCCCTTGGAGGTCACACAATGCCATCACTATTGCTGTGGAGTCAGGGCTATGTCTGCCATGATTCATGATCTTGAATGTGTGCAGATACAGCCATTCTGAATGAGCTTTGGATCTTTGCTTCACTGCACTTTTGTGTTTCAGGATGACACTCCCTCCTCTTCCTCAGCCTTTTTGCAGATGCTTGACAACTATGGCCTACACATGTGTGTCATTTTGCAGTGTCCCAAACTCTGAACACCATGTGTACCAGCTTAGTCCCTGCTAATGAATTGCAAACATACAGGTGTACACTGGCACCAGCAAGGTACAGATGGGGATGGTGGGCCTGAGGTGGGGTTAGGTGTTGGTTGTGCAGCACATGTACCTTAATTGATACTGTCTGTAGTTTTCCAACTTGGTCTTGGTACACCAGTATACATTGCAATGCATGCCTTTAGGGGACTTTTGCTGTTATGCATATGCTACCTGTAGAGAGCCATGGCTGATGTTTCCTGTGGTACAACTGTCCCATCTGATTACCCTAATCCATGGGCCACGTTTATGCAGAGTCCAGGCAATTGCTGACACAGGTATTGCACAGCCAGTACTTGTTAGACATTCCTGCAACTCCCTCAGTGTTGTGGCATGTTATTAGGCAGCCTGCATGACCAGTTTGCAACATGTGTCGTCATCTGTCTTGGATAGCCATCTGTTTATTTTCTACATTAATCCTGTCCCATACTTCCTCTCCACATACATGACTGTCTGCACTGTTTGCCATTGTATATGCAATGGTAAGGTAAGGCTACATGTCCAACTTTTGGGTGCTACTTGTTGGGTATGGGATCCATTCCATGGCTTGTAAGATGTGTGCAAGTCACGGCTGTCTCTGTTGCAGGTAAGATGGCCAAAAGTCTCAGACAGCAGACCATTTCTTGGTGTGACATTGAGGATCTGTACTTGCTGGAAGGTCCATACTCATGAAGAGTGCATGCTGTCAGCACATCAAAAGCTGCTTCCACAATATGTTATCTGGAGTGTATGTACACATATGCTTCCAGTGTTTGTGAAGGTATTTGCTGTCCTAACATAGGATTCCATATTACACATTCATTGCTCATGTTAGGAACACATTGCAGGTTGTAAGGGTTGTGGAATGCAATATTGTGATATGCCATAGTGTAGATCTGTAACAGTTGCCATTGTAATAGTGGTATATACACTGTTGTAGCACTGTATAAGGGTGATGTTTCAGACATGTCCCTACTGTAGGTCATTTGTCCCACCATTATGTTCATCTCTGTGTACACATCTTGCAATGACAGATTGATAGTTATATTGCAGGACTCTTACATGCCCTACAGATAAGCCACCATGATGACCACTGTGATGCAGTGCAGTTAAAAACAACAATAATTGAACATGTACAGCATGCATTATGGGTAGGTGTGTTAAATGTGTGCATGGAATATACCGTGGCTATAACATGACCGGTGTATTGGCAAACCTGAACAAACACCATACTCACTAGCTGCAGGTTGCTGACCCGGAGAGGTATACCAGAGGGACCTACATAGTTGTGTGAGAGATGTGATGGCAGTGGCCACACCTGTGGCATTGGTACAGGGTGGGAGCACAATACTACAGATTATGCACATCTGTTTATTACTACAGTGCAGCAACATAGTATATATATATATATATATATATATATATATATATATATATATATATATATATATATATATATCATCTCACATATGCATGATTAAACTCTACAGATGCAGATGGATATGCAACAGTGGTCTACTGATGTGCCCTGTGACCTTACCTGCATGCTCCTCAGCCATTGTGTGGGTAGCACCCACCTCCACTATGCTCTCCCCCGGGTCTTGTGTTTCTGGGCAGGCAAGTGCCCCAAGGCTGGTGAGGAACTCCTCAACATATGTCGGGGGGGCTGGATGGCATGACCCCCCTGTGGCAAGCTGGTCCACTCTAACCACAGCAGCACGCTGATGGGCATGGCGGAGTAGATCAGTGCATTGATGTCGGACCTGCTCATAACTGCAGTTATGCAGGTCGACATTGTTTACCCTGTGGACAAGATCATTCCACAGGACAGTCTTCTCCTGCAGATCATGGGCTGTACACCCAAACAGGGTGTGGTAGTTCTGCACCAGGTATGTGATGATGACATCATTCTCCCGGGGGGGGTGTAAATCGGAAGTCTCTTCCAAGACATTGTACCTGAAAGACATAAAGAGGGAAACAGGTCTGAGGACCTCATACTCAAGGGTATAATAGGTGCTAATACATATCTCTGTCTCCCCCCCACCATATCTGCAACAACAATCTGATCACACAACTCAATGGGTATGTCTACAGCAGACCTACTGTTGGGACATATATCGTATTGTACAACAATTTGTGCAATGTGTTTGTAGTCATGTTCCATGTTGAAAAACTATCATTGGTGACCTGTTATGAACAATGTCACCTGCAAGCCATTGCAAGGGCCACTATGGTTCCATATATGCATGTGTTCTATTTGCTATGTGACTGCTGCACATCTGTTGTTTTGTGTTAATGGGGATATCTATGCATGCTGTTAGTCATAATCCTGGAATGTGTGGACTATTACTACCCACATATGTTCTATAACAGTGACACAATAGCATGTTTGGGAAGACAGTTGCCAGCCGAACCACCTCTCCCACCTCATCTGGCCATGTTACCATGCCACATCAATTCTGGGACCCACCCTGGGACCTCATAATCAACTGGTCCTGCACTACTGTCAGGTGGACCCACCTCAGGGGAAGGTGTTCTCCCCTTCCGAGAGCACACACAGACAGGAACCTGTCACATGATGTCAGGTCCAGGGTCTCGTGCATAGGGAGCACCACAGAGACTTGGGGGATGTGCTACACCACCTTGAGGCCCTCAGTTCACAATCACAGGGTCCGCATGCTCCTCCTGCTCAGCCCCCAAACCAGGCACCTTCAGGGCCGTGAAGATGCTGTTGTGCCTGCCCATGGATGGGGACCTTGGTCCCATTGTTTCCACATGGGGGCTCATGGTCTGCCACATTCCAAACAACACTCCCCATCCAGGGTGTTTACCCACCACATGTGGCATATACCACCCCTGTATGCTCTCTTGTCTGTCTTCCAACCCAACCTACTTCCCCAAATATACCTACTATCCTTCCCCATAATACCAATCCCACCTTCACAAACAAGGGCAATGTGTCCCAACATGGAGTTCACACCAGGCATAACTATCCATTTTGCACCCACTTACTGCTGTATATATAGATGTGTGTGTATATATATATATATATATATATATATATATATATATATATATATACATATATATATATATATATATATATATATATATATATATATATATATAGATTCCATACATTTGGTCGAATTACACTTAGTCAAAAATGATTCCAGGCATTTCACTTGACTGAAAGCTCACTTGAATGAAAGCTCACTTGGTCAAAGTTCATTTGGTCGAAAATGGAATGTAGCCCCTGCCACACTGCAGTGCAACCCTGCAGTGAGAATATTAAATAAGGGAGGGTGTAGGGGGCACAGCCCCCACAATGGGGGGTGTGGGGGTGTAGCCCCCACATAATTTTAATGTATTCACTATTATAAGAAGGTATATCCATTAGAAATGCATTGATATATATATATCTTTAGTAAATACTATTGGCATAATGTGGAGGGCTATGCCCCCACCCCCCATTGTGGGGGGCTGTGCCCCCCAAACCCCCCTTAGTTAATATTCTCACTCCAGGGTTGCACTGCAATGGGGCAGAGGCTATATTCCATTTTCGACCAAATGAACTTCGACCAAGTTGGCTTTCAGTCAAGTGAACTTTCAGTGAAGTGCAATGCCTGGTATCATTTTTGACTAAGTGTAATTCGACCAAATGTATGGAATCCATATATCTATATATATATATATATATATATATATATATATATATATATATGTGTGTGTGTGTGTGTGTGTGTGTGTGTGTGTGTATTGATATGTGTGATGTTCTTTCACACATATCGTTCAGCACTGTCATTCAAAAGCAGGGGACTATATATATATATATATATATATATATATATATATATATATATATATATATATATTTGTGTGTGTGTGTGTGTGTAGATATATATTTTGAGTTGTGGCTATATATATATATATATATATATATATATATATATATGTGTGTGTGTGTGTGTGTGTGTGTGTGTGTGTGTGTGTGTGTGTGTGTGTGTGTGTGTGTCTGTATATCTGTAGACACCTTCATAGCTGCACTGTTCTGCCTTGCTACAACACAGACAGGTGTCACATGTGGACACAGCCTAACATTAGGGGTATATATATATATATATATATATATATATATATATATATATATATATATATAGATAGATAGGGACAGATTGCAGGTAAGCCTATTATACACCTATGGCGTTTGTGCATGCTACATTACACGTTAACATGACTGTCCTGCAAGTGGTGGGCTCTGAAACTCATGCGTCTATCATAACAGCATTACTTCTGCCACCAGCTATTTGTCACACTAATATACATGTCTTGCGGTACAGAACACACACTATTATGGCTTGCATCTTGCCATTCAGTGCTGATCTGCACAGTTGACAAGTATGGCCCACTGCCCACAGGGACAGACACTATTGTCCATAGCAGTTGTTCAGCAGGACATCATTAGAACAACAACTCCTGATGGCACATATAAATCATTCCACATCATCTATCCCATTATTATAGACCTAGTACTACATTCAATTACATGCACATATGTTTCACATACTGGTTGTAGGATTGTCATCTCTTCTGGATACAGTTTGATGTGTCCCCTTAGTTAACTTGGGATATTTGTAGGTTCAGTTGTTGAACAACTTTTTATTCACTGGTTGTTTGCTTGTTGTTTTTTTTCTCTCTCTCTCTCACTCTCTCTCTCTGTCTTTCTCCACTACAGGGATTGAGCTGCTTTGAATAGATTGCAGCATGGATTTAGTAGGTGATACACATGATCAGTTGATGGCCTCTGCACCAGTCTGTGTCCACCACTTGCTACATGCATTCAGCTAGCTGTGTAGTACTCCCAGTTACCACTGTCATGGCAACCCACCACTATAAATTACTAAATAATGTGGGCGTTGTCCATTTACCTTTCCTGTATGGAGGACATCCTGCCTGTTTGTGGGCAGAAGTGTTACAGACAGTAGGTAGCAATACCTCTTACAACAGGACTTGCAGACACCGGACAACTACATATTTGTATAAGGTTCCAGACCTACAGACAGCATGAGTAGTGTTGTTATATGCATTGTATACCGCTGGTTTTACAGGGTTTGTGTGTACATACTAGTTTAGCATGGAATGTAGTCTGTCTGCATAGCTCTCAACTGTGGGCCTATCAACATGATGGCCAGTGGATTGGCTGTTATGTTTTATCTGTCCACCACACAGGTCTTGTCTCAGATATATCACTGGCATTCTGTTTGTTGAGTGCTATCAGTACATTGCTACATCCATTTGTGTTTCTGACTTCAAATTCCTGTATAAGGGTATATTGCAACCAATCCTGTAACATCAGCAACTTTCTCAGTGTATAACAACAATATTGCAAATATGGCCCTGTGTTCCAGCCTCTGTCCTCCACCTATATACCAGGCTTTGTCCATATGTCATGCAGTACGAGGTTGTTAAATAGTGGTCTATCATTATGTAGTGCTGGCATTCCTGCCATCATTCCAGTGATGTTGCGGACTCCCACACATATTGTGGGGTAGGATTCATATATATGTGGGCTACAGCTGGACAAAATGTGTGTGTCCTTGTACAATACAGAGGTCAGTGTATGTAACACTGTTATATGCCCCTGTAAGTCATTCTGTGAGGGAGGAGTATGTGTCAAATATAACCTAGGCTGTTACAACCTGTGAAGGATATCAGTAATAAGACACCTTAAGGTATATGGCTGTACATTTTCATACATTCCACCTTGGGAACATTGGTGGGCTAGTGCTTACTGTCTTACAGACAGTTCTGTTTGTCAGTGTGATTGTGATGTTTTAAGTTAAGCATTGTTATGTAACAGATACGTCTTCATTGTGACAACTTAATACTTTTCTCCCTAGGGGTTGAGTACAGAGTGTAATTGGAAGCTGCTGAACTACATCTGCATTATTTACTGTTGATTGATTCTTATCTTCTGGGCCAGTGTTTCTTTATTGTTGTACTACTTGAAGGCCTTGGCCTGGACAGCAACATATGTTATGTTTTCAGAATACTGTATAAAATGTTTTGCTTAAGAGTTGCATTACTCAGTATGTATTTCAAACATCTAACAGCTATATGAAATGGCATATGCAAATGAAATGGTACACAAATAAACATTTTTTATGTATGCAAACATGTATGTGGTGTCATATCCTTTGACTTCTATGTGGGTATATGTTTCATGCAATAATTGTCTTTTGTATAAGAGAATCAAACACTGTCCATTTTAAAATATGGACACTGTAGGAATACTGGGTGTTCAATATGCCATGAACCCTCTAAATATGTATCTTCCTATACATATCTATACATAGTAATATATGTATATGTATATGTATAAATATATATATATATATATATATATATATATATATATATATATATATGTGTGTGTGTGTGTGTGTGTGTGTGTGTGTGTGTGTATATATATGTATATATATATATATATATATATATATATATATGTGTATATATACATATATATATATATGTATATATATATATATATATATATATATATATATATATATATATACATGCATCTGCATATATATGTGTGTGTGTATATGTATCATTGGATCATTGGAATGTTTACTGCTTCCACATTGTACATTCGTTATGGTAGACAGACTGCTCTTCATGATATCTTAATACCACCCTGACATCATACAGGTGAGATGGATTACTGTTAACGTCTTATGGCTATGTTGTGTAGGGGCCTGGGTATGAGACTCGCATGTGTTGGTATTGTGTTACAAGGCAAATCTGTTTGGCTGTGGAGGAGGGGATGATATCAATAATTATAACAGGTACTTAATTTGGGCCCCCTCTCCCTCATTAACAGTGCATTTGGTCATATATGTATTTGTTTTGTTCTCTTATATATCTATCTATATATCTATATCTATCTATCTATCTATCTATCTATCTATCTATCTATCTATCTATATATATATATATGTGTGTGTGTGTGTGTGTGTGTGTGTGTGTGTGTGTGTATATATATATATATATATATATATATATATATATATATATATATATATATATATATATATATATATATATATATATATATATATATATATATATATATATATATATATATATATATATGTAGACATATATATATAAATATATATATATATATATATATATATATATATATATATATATATATATATATATATATATGTATACATATATTTATATATACATACATACATCTACATATATAAATACATTTCCTCTACTGTTGAATGACTGTGCTGGATGATATGTTTGAGAAAATATCACAGTTATTTATATCTGACATGACTTAGTAGTAAATCACTTTGTGTATGGCATTTAGGGTCCTGGGTTCGAGACTTGCAAAGGCTGATTTTATTGTTGCTGGGCAGAACAAGGGCTGTTGGATACAGAGTGATTAAGGCACCTTTTAGCAGTTGTAAGCATGTTTGAGTGGGTTTGTGCAACAGTAAGCAGTGATAACTTCTGGTTAAATATTCTTACACTCAGCCTCTAAATTTCTTATCCTGTGTAGGCATTGCTTACCCTGCGCAAAAAGGATTAAACCCACTTACTGCTGCTTAAAAGTGCTTACTCCCGCTTAACCCCGCACTAATTTCTTTAAAAGAAAAGAAAAAGGGGTGATAGGAAAGTGGTGAAAAAGGGGCACAAAGAGGGAAATACAGTAGGGAAAATAGCTAGGTATGTGCAGGACAGGTATAGGGAAGGTCCATAGCTGCCCATTTCTTCTACAGTATCAGCTGTGCATATACACTGATTTGGAGGTAGATTTGGACAGTCATACCTCTGAGAGAGGGGTGAGGACAACAATAATATGTTGTGAAGCCAGTTAGACCAGATTACATGTGTCCAGTGGACACATGTGCGAAATGGGCAGCTATGTACGAGACAACATTTTTTTTTTGGGAACAGATTACCCTTTTTTTTAAGGTGAGAATGGGATGTTGGGGAAGGATAGTAGGTATATTTGGGGAGGTAGGTTGAGTAGGATGACAGACAAGACAGCATACAGGGGTGGTATATGACACTTGTGGGGGTAACCACCTTGTATGGGGTGGGTTGTTTGGAAATCGGAAGCCCATGAGCCCCCAAATGAAAACAGTGGGACTGAGGTCCCCACCCATGGGCAGTCACCACTGCAACTTCACGGCCCCAAAGGTGGCTATGCTGGGGCTGGATAGGAGGGGCAGGCTGACCCTCTAAATGCGCCATGCGGCCCTCAAGCTGGTGTAGCTGATCTCCAAACTCCCTGCGGAGCTCGCTACACACCAGACTCCGGACCTGACAATGAGTGACAGTTTCCTGTCTGCACCCGCTCCTGGGGGGGGGTGAGTCCCATCCCCTGAGGTGGTTACACCCAAAGGTGGTGCAAAACCAGCAGATGAGGAGGTCCCAGGGTGGTCCCCAGGCATGTTTGTGCCCGGTGCCACGGCCAGATGAGATGGGGGTGGTGGGTCTGCTGGGAACGGCCTTCCCAAATGTGCTATGGTGTTTCAATTTTAAAACATATGTGGGTTAGTAATAGTCAACACATTCTGGGGTTAGGTATAACAGCATGCATAGCTATTCCCATTAACCCAAAACACCAGATTTGGAACAGTTGCATAGCAAACAGACCACATGCATATATGGAACCAGAGTGGCCATTACAACAGCATGCAGGTTACACTGATGGCAGCATGCCACCAATGTGGGAGTATTTCAAAATGGCACATGCATAGAAACACATTTCAATATTTATCCCATATGTCCAAACAGTAGATTTAATTGTACACATACCCATTAAGTTGTGTATTTAGATTATTGTTGCAGATATGGTAGGGGGGAGAGAGACATGTCAATTAACAACTTGTATATCCCTGTAGTTATCACTACTTTCTTAGTCACTGCTGTAATCTGTACCTTCCAGGTATTATTACACTACCCTATGGCCTTAGTTTGGAAAGTGGTATGTTTGTAGACAACTATATACGTGAACTGTGTTTTACCTGCAGTGTACCCCTCTTACCTGGTATACCTGTGGAGGTAATTGTTTGTTAACACTACCTGACTGTTTCTACACATATTCCCAGATTCCAGGTTGATGTTATACACGTACCTCTCAATCTGTTATTGTACACACTCTGGTCAGGGCTTGACAACATGCAGGTGGAACTGGGACATATTTTGACAATTGCCCTCATATACCTTTGGTGAGTTGCTACAATGACAGGTTTGTTTTCATATACATTTCTGAATATTTACAGGTCTGACGGTCAGTTATATGTCATTAAAAGCTGCCTAAATGTCAGAGATCATCACACTGATTTGCCGGGGGGACAGGGTAACTGGCAGTGGATATGAGCCAATTATCTGGACATTCTGAACAAATCTGTACAGTTGAGGGGTATGATTCTGCATACAGCTTACTACCACTCCCAGGATTCGAACCATGGCTGTGTCGGCTACAAATACAACAGTGTACATCACAGTTGAGTGTGCTATTTAGATATTGCTGTGTATCTCTTTATTGATTTCTGTCTACAGGTCTCCTGTGGTTTTACAATCTAACCTTGTAATTACAACAGTCTTATACAAGGATTCCTAGACAGTTTTATTATGTAGCACAGTGTGGGTGACAGTGATGAGTAATACATTATTATTCAGAAAAAACTGCAACACTAACAATGCCATACAATACCAGACTAAACAGTACCAGACCAGGATTTCAATCTTTTATTTCCAGGCACAGATTTCTTATCTGACAGACCAGTGGAGGGAATATTTTTTAACACTACCTGAATGTTGCCACACACATTACCTGATTCCACGTTGTTATTATGCACATACATCTCTCTCTGTTACTGCACACACTTTGGTCATAGCTTCACAACATGAGGGTAGGGATGAGACATACTTTGCATATTACTCTTATAACATTTTGGTGAGTTGCTAGAGTGACAGGTTTGTTCTTATATATATATTTTTGATGGTTATATCTGAAAATCAGTTGTATGTCATTATTTGCCAGGGGGACAGGGTGACAGCCAGGAAATTTATGTCACTTATCTGTACTTTCTGACAAAATCTGTACAATTGAGGGGTATGATTCTACATACTGCTTACTACCACTCCCAGGATTCAAACCTGGGCTGTGTGCGCGAAAAATACAACTGTTTACATCTCAGTTGCGTGTGCTATTTTGATTTTGTTGTGTATCTTTTCACTGTTTTCTGTCTAAGTCTCCTTCAGTTGTATAATATGACTTTGTGATTACAACAGGTGTATACGGATATTCCTACACATTTTATTTATGTAGCACAGTGTGGGTAACAGTGCTTAATACAACAGTACTATTAAGAGAATGCAACACTACATTACCATATGATACCAGAGTAAACACAAGCAGTCCAGGAGTTAGACCTTTATTGCCAGGGTGTTACCCTTTTATTTACATGCAACCTATATGAGAATCTTCCTGCCATATTGTCTGGTTTATTCAGTACATCCCATACACAATACAGGTTTTATACTGGCAATTAACTTTCTACTACTTTTAGATTTATTTCTTACGACAGTACATGCAAGATTATTACTAACTTGTCTCATGATGCAGCCTTTGCAGCCTACATGCATGGGCTTCCTGATTCACAGACTGCTGTGCTGCCACTGTCAGACACATAAGAGGAATATTTAGCCACACCTATCTATAATATACATGAGCTAGCAATTATTAAACAGTTAGTAGAATGAGTACTTACACACTGCTGGGACATCACCCTGCCTAGCTTCTTGGATCCACTGATCCAAGAGCTCCCTCTTACACCGTTTCAGGTCAGCATAGTGATGCCTGACCTGCTCACCAGTTTGAGGGATGCCAGTGGCACTAGTGAGGTCAAGGGTGAGACGGTCCCAGGCTTCCACTTTATATTGGGATCCCTGGTACTGGCCCTGCAGCAGTCTCTCTTCATGGTCTTTTACCAGGAGTCCTGCCATGACCTTGGACTCTTGGATGCCCCAGTGCTAAGCTCGGAAGCGCGATCCTTCCCTGACACCAGCCATTGTGCCTACAGGAGGAAGCTGCAACCAGTTATGAGATGTATTCCCACCTGTGGTGTTTAAATAGGGCCAGTTTCTCACACTTTGCTGTGATTGGATGGTTTTGAAAATCCTAAGTTATGGGCAAACCTGCTTACCTAAGGCTGGCATTGCTTAAAGGGGCATACCAATGGGCAAATCAATTTAGCTGGGCTACTCATTGCTTACACCTGGTAAGCAGATGTGTGCAATGCTTAGCATTGCTTATTTTTAAATTTGCGCACTATTTGCTGTTAGGCATTGATTTATCATTCATTACATGTTATATATTTGTTTAGTATCCATAATTCATGTGTATGTACACTGTATGGGGTACTTGTGTTTATCAGGGGATTTCACCACTTTATTACAATGACACTTCACATCTGGACTTAATGCAGTACTCCAGTTCCATATATATGTTATTTAGTAGGTTATACAACATAAAACTGTTTATAGATTCCTTTCACATGTAAATTGTGATTTTGCTATAGTGAGGATCTGTTTGGGTATATCTCAATTTTGATGGCTTACTGGTTAACTGCTGTGACTATAGTGTACAGGGTCCTGGATTCAAGACTTACAAGGGCTGTTTATTTTGTTACTGGGCAGAACAAAGACTTTTAGATACAGAGTGATTAAGGCACTTTTAAGCAGTTGTAAGCAGGTTTGCATGGGTTTGCGTGATGGTAAGCAATGCTAACTTCTGGTTAAATATTCTTACAGTCAGTTAGCCTCTAAATTGCTTAACCTGTATAGGCATTGCTTACCCCCATGCAAACAGGCTTAAACTCGCTTACTGCTGCTTAAATGTGCTTACTCCTGCTTAGCCCCCCCCCACTAATTTAGAAAGAAATGAAACATGGGTCTTATGAAAGTGGTAGATTTTGACCCTGTATACATTTGTTACACTATTTGCCTGGATGTATCATTCATTACACATTATAACTATGTTTAGTATCCCTGATTCATGTGTATGTATACTGTATGCGGCACTTGTGTTTATCGGTGGATTTTACCACATTATTACAATGACACCTCAAATCTGCACTTAATGCAGTACTCCAGTTCACAAATATATGTTATTTAGTAGGTTACACAGCAAAAAAAATGTTCATAAATTGGTTTCACATGGAAAATGGAATTTATTACATTGAGGATCGAACCAGGAACGACTGCTCGCAAAGTGAATGCTCTGACCACTACACTATTGCAGTACTGCTTCTATTAAATGTATTTTGCTATTTACCTTCTTGTGCTATTTAAGCTACAGTATGTGTAGCTAAGCAAGGGCAAACCCGCACAGCTATGATTAAATTTAATCTGTTTGATAAAACAAAATTTCTAGTGTTATTTTCTGTAGGAAGGGACAGGTTTCACTTATTGCTGTGGATTTCTGCATGCATCTGCACATTTGACAGACATCCTAGCATGTTTCAGTTGCTATCAGCATAGGGTTTTCCTGGGACATGGGGCTTTGACCTTTGCAATGGCTGTGGGTGTGTTTTCTCCTGCAACATGTCATGTTTGTACACTAACAGTTCCACTTCAGGCATTTGAAGAGATGGCAACCCGAACCCCCTATGAGTGTTCTCGCTCATTGTAATTGCAAACAGCAATTCTTGACTGCAAGGGCATGTATATTGTGAGAGCTCTGCTCTCAAACACACCCCCTGCACTCGTCCATGCTCCATGTCCGTTTAGGAGTAGAGGCAGCGCGCCTTCATAACTATGCATGGTGCGCTGCCGTGCTGCTTTTAAATGGTTGTTTCCATGCAGGAATAAGCTATTCCTGCACAGAACCTTACTGAATCCCAGGGTGTGTCTCTTGCTAAGGACTTATAGCTGATAGATTCAGCTGGAAAAGAACAGTGACAAAAGGCAAATCAGCTTTTAAAAGCTGCTAGTTGCTTTGCTCTGCCACACTTGCAAACAAAAATTGTGGCAGAACAAAGTATCTATTCGAGTTTAAAGCTATTAGTTCTACAGAAAGGCACTTAATTTCTGATTATTGTCTGTGTGACATTTGCTTTACCAGCTTTTAAAGGCTTTGAAAACTGGTAAAACACTTCACACTCCTACATTTTTGTTACTGGTAGTACATGGAACAGATAACATGCACTACAATGAAAAGGTTACTATAACCAGCACATCCACCTAAATAACAAAATAAAGCTAATTAAGTTAGTAGTTTCTAGACCTCAATAAAGAATGTAAGGAAAATGGACACTTCCTTAGATTAATTCATCACATCCAAACAAACTTGGAAATTAAAAAAAAAGCTTGAAACAGGTTTAAAGTTATGAAACAAGGTCCATCTGTTTTCACTTCTGAAAGACTGCTAGGACTAATAAAGTTAATAGAAGAGCAATTACACTGGGTATTAATTAAAAAAAGAAAAGACTAGCACAAAAAATAGCATATCATTTTAAAGTTTTCTTCTGTCTGATGAGGAGAAGGTAAGACACTTATTTGTAACTTTCCCAGAAGTGGAAGCTAAGAAGGGTAAAATCACCAAACACTGTCCCATGCCTAGCTCTTGGCACATAGTGATAAAGTCCTGAATAAAACTCAGATAACTCAGTTAGTATCTTAGGCACAGGAAGAACTGGCCATGGGGATCATCTTGAATGTGCAATGCCAGCTTGCTCATACTAATGGGAGGGGAAGGGAAGGAGTGCTGACTGGCATATTTCCACAGTTGATCCCTCATGGGACTGCAGATGCATTGGGTGTTTTGTCTACAGTAGAGAAGGGCATTGCCTGACTTGCACATGGAGTTGTGGATGCTATAATAAAATGCTCATTGCCCACTACATATCTGGAGTGCATGAATGTGTGTGTGTGTGTGTGTGTGTGTGTGTGTGTGTGTGTGTGTATGTGTGTGTGTGTGTGTGTGTGTGTGTGTGTGTGTGTGTGCGTGTGTGTGTGTGTGTGTGTGTGTGTGTGTGTGTGTGTGTGTGTATATTCAGGGCAAGGGGTTAGGTGTTGAGGGTAAAAGCAGGGTAACACTGCACCAGGATACTTTAAATTACTAGCCAGCCGAAATATGGTCAGGCAGAGAATCATACCTCTCAACTTCTTAGAACAAGAAATCGGGACAAAGCCATAAATAATAATGGGACAAAGGCCCAAAAATAAGGAACATTTTTAAATACAGCTCTTACAAACTTTGATAGGATAACAGATTTTGCATTAGCATGAATTTTCTGAAGGGTATTATGTTTGAAAATCAAATGTCTGTCATTATTTTCTAACTTCAGTCTTTAATGATTTGCCACTAATTTTCCAGAAAACAATTTTATGAGAAGCAGACCAAAAATATAAGGCAAAAATCTTGACATTCTGGGAAAATCTGTACAGTTGAGACGTATGTTTGGGGGGGGGGGGGGTTCTGGAGACCCAATGCACAAGGAGTGGCAGTGAGAACAACTGATGGTTAACTGTGGGGGAGCCAAAAATAGGCAAAAGAAAAACAATTCCTGTGCCCATTCTATGAACTTTAGATATGAATATGATTGAACTACACATACTGATCACCAAACAGTCCTAAATGCCTCAAAAGTTACATGTCACTTTGGATGGCTACACCATTGCTATCTACATATCATGTTTAAGTGACAGAATAGCTAAATATACAGTTCCACTGACATTTCCAATTATTCCCTTATAAAGTGAAAGAACCACTTGTATGGTAGTTTGTAGATACTGTTTCCATTTCCAAAGATAACAGTGTAAAAATTATAGATAACTATGTTTGCTTTCCAGTCTTTTACATATTTTACAAACTTGGCTCTTGACTGCCTTAATAAATGTCTTGGTCGAACATGCCTAATTATTAACTTATTATTTATTCAGAATGTTCTTAGTTCAGCAGTTGATTAAAGGTTTATTTTATGGTGAATTATTAGTACAGTCAGTATGAATATACCCATACATAAATGGTAAATCCTTAAGTTTTTCATTTAAGGGCAGCTGTCTGTATGGTAAATTTAAAATATAAACACATTTATGTTTGCTTGCATGCATTGTATATTAGTACAAATCTATACTGGACATTATATTTTGTAATATCTCTTGCGATAATCCTACGAAAAAATCTGCATGGCACATGCAGTCAAATTCAACCAATACTATTAAGCATGCACCTTGTGTATACATAAAGTAGTTATTTCAAACATTGATGAGCTTATCTCTAAGAAAATGAGACCATTTTTAATGCATCCAAGTGTTAGCAGATTTTTTATTCATCTGTTAGCTGAGAGGCACACTAGGCACAACTGACTTTTTACAGAGGTACCCAGGAGCACTGTCTGGTTACACTACTTTCTAAGAGTTATAGCATGCATCTAGAGGTTGAGGATGTCAGGCCCATGACTTCAGAATAAAGGTTGGTAGGATCTTATCACGCTAACCATTTGTATTACCTGACTGGATGTTCTCTTAAATGATCAGTGACTCTGGCCTTAAAGGATATGGTAATTAAAATGTGTTATTTTGCCTTGTATTGTACTGTATTGTACTGTATGGCATCTTGTCAGATGTTTTAACTATGGAGCTTTTCTCCTCCACCTGCATTGAAAAGGGGCTTGTCATGGCCCAGTCAGACTTTCTTAGTAAACAAATGCTAAGAAATAAAAAATAAACAAATTAGTCCAAAGAGTTTCATCCACTTTGCTTTTCTCTTTACTCAAGCAACCTACTAACTATCCAAAATGCATTATTGAAAGTTTAAAATTCTTAGAGACTGAAGTTTTGTTTCTAAATTTTGGAAGCCTAAAATTTATACCATTTTACACATGTTGGGTTAGAGCATGCCTGATTAAAATAGCCAGTAATTCCAAAATTCTAGCTAACTTCACACCCACTTTCAGAAATATAAAGTAACTAGTTCAGAACTTCCTGTCCTATTCACACATGCATGCACATGCACGCACACAGACGCAGACGCACACACACACACACACACACACACACACACACACACACACACACACACACACACACACACACACGCACGCATGCATGCACGCACGCACGCACACACACACACATAATTCTACTACACTCTCCACACCATATACCTGGATTTACATATTATTAATTCAAGAACACCTTAATCCTAGATTAAGAAACATCAGCACTCGCAGGCCCAGCTACTGTATATTTTAATGTGCAGGGCAGGAGTTTTTGAGGATCTTATTGTTTTGGTCATTTGGTGAGCAGTTCTATCTTCTGTTACAATTAAATCTGATTTTGCATTTTGGACATGTTAGTAAAGAAGATGCGGTATGTTTCAATTCTGCTAAATATGTCTTACATGCTGAGTATGTTTAAGGATGCTACATATGACAAAAATCTAGTTTTAAATATATGCCTGCATCTCTCAACATTCTGTGACAATTAGCACTTCAATTTCAGTTTAACAGTTCAAGACTGCCATTCACACTAAACAAAATAGCTGTTATTTCTTGCAGTTTCACTGGAAAGTACTAATAAATTATTTTTAATTATGATTTACAGCTGTAGAACAATGGTATTCATTGCCAAACTACTTAAAGTAAATGCAAGAAATCTCAAGGATGAGAAATACATTTAACACCTCTTAATATAGAGTCACACGCTTAGCAAGATACAGTCCATGTGAAAATGATTTACTGAATTATAGGGTAATATCTGATTTTAATTGAAGAAGCACGTGGGAATGCATATCTATCTATTGATAGATAGATAGATAGATAGATAGATAGATAGATAGATAGATAGATAGAGATACATGATATATATGATTCATGAAACAGTTCCTATTGTGCTGTTCCTCTTTCCAGAGCAAAAGAGGTATAAAGTGAACGCATCCAGAAATACTAAACTAATTTTTCTACTAAACTTGCATATGATTATCTTTGGAATTATATGTTTCATTTGCTTGCCTGTCACACTTGCATATAATTATCTTTGGAATTTAAGTTTCATAAACAAGCATGACAATATGAATAATAAGAATTAAAACAAAGTCAACAAAATCAATTAAATCACTAAAATACTTGTCATGCCAAAATAAAAAATGAAAGTTATATACTTACCATAACAATAGAGCTATGTTGTCTGATTTTCGTCAGGTTCAATCATGGGTTGCTGGATCCAGTCAGATCTGACCTCAGCACTGACACTGAAGCTTCTTGGTTCCAGGGCCTTGACTCCTCCTCTACCCATAATTCCCTCTGCTCCACCTTAGTACTTCAGATCAACTTTCCCCGGTAAAATAAATCATAAGACCTACATTCAAGATTTATCCTAGTATACAGGTAAAAAGAAGGATTGGAAGCCAGTCAGTTAGGACTGATCACAGACAGGGTGTGTAGGAAACTACCTAGTCAGCAGAAGCCAAATAGTGTAAGTTGAACCAGATGAAAATCAAACAACATGGATGTATCTTTATGGTAAGTACATAACTTTCATATCAAATGTGGTCTTTTTTCATCAGATTCAACACATTGGGCAGATTCCCAAGCTGGTATACCGGGTGGTATCAAGGAAGGACATTTCTGTGAATGGTGGAACTAAAAGAGGACCATGATCTGGACTGTGCATCCAGTTTATAATAAGATACAAAAGTGTGAACTGTTGACCAAGTTGCTGCAGCACAGATATCATCAATAGGTCGTCTACTAGTAAAGGCTGTTGATGTGGCCATTGAGCTCATGGAATGACGTTTAGGCATAGATTGTAGAGACAAGCCCTTTGTTGTTGTATACAAAAGAAATGGAGTCTGATAACCACCTAGAAAGAATAACCTTAGCAACTGTTTTGCCTAATTTAGACTTTGAGAAAGCAAGACACAATTGATCAGATTTTCTGAATTGCTTGGTCCTATGAAGGTATAACCTAAGTTGATGATGAATGCCCAGCATATGTAAAATGTATTCACCTGTGTTTGAAAATTTGGGGAAAAAGACTGGTAGATTTATTGACTGATTTAGATTAGTCTTGAAAGCCATCTTAGGAAGGAAGGATGCGTTAGTTCTCAAGGAAACTCTCTCTTTATGAAATACCAGAAAGAGAGGCTTTCGGGAAAGTACTTGCTTCTCTGAAATCCTTATGCCTGACAAAACAACCAGGAAAAAATTGTTTTCCAAGGGAGAAACTGCAAATCAACTAATGCTGCTGGTTAAAAAGGTGGATGTGTTAATGGCTGTAGTATGATAGTAACATCCCAGTGGTGTACTGGATCTCTGATAGGTGATGGTATGAGAAAAGTTCCTTTCAAAAAGGTTTAGAGACTCAAGGAAGTAATAGAATTGTCATCCTGCCCTATATGAAAACTTGAGATAGCAGCCATTTGCACTTTGATAGTGGAATAACTAGAGCCGCTGTGAAAGCATTCAGGCAAAAACTCATATATGGCAGGAATAGGAGCAGAGAAGGGGTCTAATCCTTTTGACATAGCCCACATACAAAATCTCTTCCATTTGCTATGATGGTTTTCTTAGTAGATTGTTTTTGAGAAGCTGATATGATCTGAACAACCGAGGTTGTGAGCCTGGCATCTCTGTATAAGGTCAGAACTGCAGGAATGAAGTAGTTAATTTCATGGATCTCTGGTCCAGAGGAGGCAATCCAGATGAGTGTGTTAATAGGTTTAGATAATGATCCAATATCCATGGTGTGTGTACTACTAGAAGACACAGGAAGGGAAACCACGTTTGTTGGGAACAGAAGGTAGTAATGAGGAGCACTCTGGCCTTGCATATTCTTACTTTCTTATGAATTTGTTCATTAAGGGCAATGGGAAAAGGCATAGAGAAGACCTGGGGGCCAATTGTAAACTAGGACATCCCTCAGTGACTGTCTCTGTGGATGGTACTGCATTTGTTGTTTAGGTAAGTAAGACACAAATAGATTGTAGCAAGTTTTGCCCCAGTGATGAAAAATCAAGCCTGTCACTGGTGGATTGATGGACCAGAAGTATTAAGATAGATCTTTTGAATTTGTCTGGTAGTATACTGGACATCCCCAGTATATGTGTTGCTGTCAGAAAGTGATGAAATGATACTGCCCACTGCTAAACTCTCATGGTCTCTCTACACAGGGGATAGGAGTGTGTTCCTCCATGTTTGTTGATGTACCAATCTACCAATATGTTGTCTGACTATACAGAAATCTGACCCTTGGGGAGGACATCCAGGAATGTCTGCAGTGCTAGGATGACTGCCCTCATCTCCCAGATATTGATGTGAAGATTGACCTCTGTGTATGACAAAGTACCTTGGACTGTCTTCCTTTCAAAATGCCCCCCACACCCTAGAATGGAGGAGTCCATGGTTACTATAGCCACAGGTGAATCCATTTGTAATGTATATCCTTCTGTCATTGCAGTATATTTTATTTACCAGGAGATGTGTTGTTTCCTGAGTCAAGTGATGCCAATTTTCAGATGCAGTGGATGAACATTTTGAGACCTTGTACAGCTGGGGTCCACTGAAGTACCCTCATGTAAAACCTGGCTAGTGGAACCATTAAGATTTTAAAGGCCATTAGACCTAAAAGATGAACTTGCTGTTGTTGAAGGATGATGGAGTACTTGCATAGCTGTGAGGTGCAGGGACAGCTCTCTGGAGTGGGAAGTCTGACAATCTGTAAATCTGAATCCTGGTGACATCCTATCAATTGTATTTGTTGGGCTGGGGTAAGATGACTTTTGGGTAAGTTGATTGTGATTCCTAGATCTAGCATTAGACGGAGCAGAAGGCTCAGATGATTCAATAGCAGATTACTGGAGGTAGCAGTTAAGGGTCAGTTGTTGAGATATGGGAAAATTTGGATTCCTAGCATGTGAAAATGCACTGCCATCACTGCCATTATCTTGGTTAACACACTGGGGGCTGTGATGAGACCAAAAACAGGGCTCTGAATTGATAATGATTAGCCCCTAGCTGGAAATGGAGGGATCTTCCGGAATGCTTCCCTATCTTTACATAATAATATGCATCCTGGAGTTCTATGGAGTACATACAATTGTCCTTCCTCAGTAGAGGTAAAATGGTCTGATTTGTGACCATTTGGAATTTTGTCTGTTTTACAAATTGGTTTAAATGACTTGGGTCCAAAATAGGTTTGAAGTCCCCTGTTTTGTTGGGTACTAAAAAGAACCTCAAGTAGACTCTGGACTCTTATTGGTCATTGGGGACCGGTTGAATGACTCTTTTTCTTAGCAGCTTGGAAACTTCTACTGATGTAAATTCCCATTGCCTGTATGGAACCTCAGGAGCGTTCTTCTTTTTTATTAGAGGAAGGGAAAAGGGAGTCAAATAGCCTCTGAAAATGTTTATCATCCGAAAATCTGTTGTTATATTTTGCCAGGCTTGTGGATGCATGGATAATTGCATTCTGACTGCCTCCAGAGTGCAGCAGTTGGGAAACCTCTCTGGAGTGCTGATAGGGCTTCTTGGTGAAGAGACTGTGAAAGCCCTGGCTGTGTGGTCTGCCTCTAGGGAAATGTCCATTGTAGTTGTCTCCTCCTCTGCCATGAGAAGGTCAATCCCCGGGGCTGTCATGATAAGACCTCTGTGACTTACAGAAACACATTTTCTTTCCAGCTCTTTGATTTCAAGAAACAATCCTCTGAAGGGTGGAGAAATGGATTCCCAATGCAGAGAGAGTCTTACCATCCTGCTGACTTCTGGTTAATCTCTCTATTACCTTTAGTCATCTTAAAACTTTCTGTAAAATCACAGACACATCCAGAGTACCGACATATGATGGTGCCAGTGCCTGATGCCCTAACCATGCCATCAGTTTCATTAGAAAGCAGTCATGTGGCTACATTGGAGGTAGACTGAAAGGTAGAAGGGTGGGAGAACGTCATCTTCTGAATATCTGCAGGCAGGTTGCCTGAGACTGACTTGGAGAGCTCTTTCATCAGGTCTCTCTGAAATCTAATAACATGGACCAAATAATTCAGCACTCTAAGTGCAAAAGTTGCTGAAGCATACTTTCATTTCCAAAAATGGTCCATAGCCCTAAACTCCCGGTTAGGGGGATGGCACAAGGAAGTTTCCTCTGACAGTTCCTTTTAAGTGGCTGCCACTACAACCATCATATTCACCAGTGGACCTTTGTTCCAGTGTTTCCTTACCTTTGATGCTGTCAATATCCTGTCAGTTTTTTTGGGGATTGGCTTCACCATGTCAGGGTCCTTCCATGCCCATTGGGCCATGAGGTCAATAAGGGGATCAATGGGCGGCACCATCCAGGATGATGCTGAGGTGAAACCAAAAGCTTCCAGGAACACAGACTCATCTGGTGAAGGGTTGTCAGTGGATCATCTCCCTCTCTGTTTCAAGGTGACATCTTCTGAGGGGGATCTAGGGGAGTCTTCTCCTTCTTTCAAGTCCAAGTCTTCAGTGAATGACTCTGGAGAAAAGTCTGTACACTTTTTCTTGCACATCTGTTTCTTATGAACCGGTTCCTGTGGGAGGTCAAAAGGTTCTGAATCAGACTGGGAGCTAATGTAGCATGTAGCCTGAGAAGCCTGTGGTACCAACTGTCTCTGTCTGACATGGTGATGAGAAATTGAAACAGAGTCCTGCCAGGGTTAAGATGGAACTGAGTTGCATGAAAGCACCTTTTCCCTCTGCATCAAAACGGCCCTTTCAAAAACCTTAATGGCTGAAGTTGCTATCAACTCCATATTCTTCCACCTTTCCTCAGCCAGAACAGACATCTCACAGCTGATGGACCTCAATCCTGAAGAGGATCATAGAGCCGAGCTATTGAGTATCAAGGCCACTGGAAAGGCACAGTTTGGACAACTTCTGTGTCAACTCATGCCCTGGAACCCTGACACTGAAGCTTCAGCATAGAGTCTCTTCCGGATCTGAACATAGAGCCGAAAGAGAAAGGGAGGTTGTCAGAGATGAAATAACTCAGGCTGTCAATTTAACAAAATTGCCCCAGTAAGGATTGGATCCATGACAAACAAGTTCAAAGGGCGGACCTGGACTTGAGAAGAAGAGGAAGGGTAGTTGAGCCAAGGCTCATTATGTTCCCGGGGGACAGTATTGAGAGAACCTCAAGCTGGATTAGTGTTCTAAGGAACTTACTCATTATCCTGTCAATGTCTTGTTCTGTTAAGCTTTAGGATGAGTGGGTAAAAGAAGCCAGTGAAGGTGGTCTCAAAACATCCACTCCTAGAGTATGGGAGAATATAAGAGAAACAGAACTAAGATGCTGAGGTACGTACACAAAAAATTGACAGCTCTGACCATTGAAGGTTTTTTGAATCCAGCCCTGACAGCAACATCAGATTTGGTGAACGTTTTCTTGACTTTTCAGGATTGTTTTTATCCATCTCCTTTTCTTTTATCTTTCCCTTCTCTTTTTTTTTCTACTTTTCTTTTTTTTTCCATTTTTTGCTTGTCTTTGGGTCTCTTAGCCTTGCCTGGTGAAGCGGCACTGATGGAGGTAGAAGTTGGAAGAATTGCAGACCCTGTTTGTAGAGGGAGCAGGCCCTTGACTATGAGCATCTCACCTCTAATGTAGATCTGAAGGAGGCACAAGCTTGACACTGTGTGAAGGTGGGCAGCACTCAAACAATATACACATAAAATATGTGGATCCTAGTGCTCCCAGTCAGAACACGTTTTAAACCCCTGGCTGTCTGACATTTTTTCTCATAGGCTATCACTGCTATTCAAAAAATGTGTTAACAACAAGCAAACTCTATTTAATATATCACTAACATTTGAAATATAAAACAAATATACTGTACTAATATTTATATTATACTAAACTAAAATCTTATAATTGGAAAAAACACATGCCAATCTAACAAACTCTGTAAACAACTGATACTTTGCAACCTAATGAGTCTAACTGCCTACTCTGTCAAATAAGTTAACTCTCTCAGACAATACTAGTAAAAAACACCCTAAGCCTAAGTAACTGGAGAGATAAATCTCACAGTAGTGTGAGGAGTATAAACAAAGGAAATATCACACATGGGATATTACTTATTGAAGACCCTTGTAAGACATAACTAAAGTATTCAGGTGTCAAATTAGATAAAAGTACTAAGGTGGAGTGAAGGGAATTATGTGTAGGGGAGGAGTCAGAGCCCTGGAACTGAGAAGCTTCAGATCAGTGACAACCCATGGTTAAATCAGATGAGAATAGACAGCACTGGTCTGACATTATCTTATCACATATTGAAGTTGTTGGCTCTATAACAGGCCTCTCTTTGTTTGTGAGGCATTGTGTATTCATTTTACGTACTGCTTTAGGTACTGTGTACCAAGATGTTGAAAGGAAAGAACAGTTCTTACTTAAAACTCACTAATTCTATGTTTAGACAATTTCTAGCTCTCAGAAGGATTCTACACAGAAAGAGTTAAAAGCCAGAAACAAGACATGTTGTCAATAAAATATAACATACTGCATGAGAAAGCATGCCATTAACAAAAGCCAATTACATACTTTAACTGCATAAGGCCAGCTGATATAGAATTGTAGCTGTATTTTCCTTTTTTATATCATATTAATGTATTTAATATATAACATTTTAATTTTCTGCAATATTTATATGAAAGTTAAAATGTTTCCTACTAAAATGTCAGAATATTTGTAATTTTTTTCACTTCCTTCCATAGGATGCAGCTATCCAAGTCAGACCCACCCTGTGATGATATGGGGAGAGGTTAACCCTAAGTGTACAATTAGGACAGATGGATTGAGAAAATATAAGAAGAGGGGTGTCTAAAGAAAGCTACTAGTTCTCCTACAGGTTTCTCTAATTTTAAAATGCTATTTTTCACTGGCAACCGTTTAGGGTAAGGACCACATTATAATAATTTTGGAATTTGTATTGGCTCCATTGCATAGGGGGATGGAGCACTGACTGCAACCTATCCAGTCTGGATTTAATGGTTCAATTAGTGACCCATACAATGAAAAAAGTAGCCAGTGAGGAACATGAATGAAGAGGTGGCATCGCTTGTTCTCCACTAGGGGCTGGCTGAAGGGTGTTTCAAGGGTATATTCCCCATTAATAAATCCCAAGTGGTGACTAAAGACCTAATGGGAGAGATCTGGTGAAACAGGTCAGGATTACTTGAGGAACTCTATCACCAGCATAAGTGTGTGATGTTCCAATTTCATGCCACCTCTGGACAATATACTACTGCATACAGGGAAGCTTGCGGCATGAAGCAAAAATCTCCTTATGGCTGCTGTGTGATGGCTGTTGGATTGACATTTTGGAAAGGCTGCTATTATTGTTCAGTTGGTCAGGAGACACTGGGCAAAAAATAAGTTAAAAAAGTATTTTTGCTCGATTAAAAAATTGAAGGGGAGGTTGTAATATTATTTAATTGAAAATATTTACATATACCAGCTTTCAAAACAACAGGTTTTTACAGTGGTAGGCATTTGAACATGGCATTATGTGTGCCACAGTTTTTAGACTCAGCATTGCTAATACTTTCCTAGATGAAGTCCTAATTAATTCTAAAATACAGACTTCAAATAGAAATAGTTTCTTTCTTAGAACTGGCCAGTATCCTCAAGTAATACATATAAATCTAAGCAATGGGGTATACTGCCTAGTAGTTCTTATAATTCTCGTGTGCTCACTATCATAATGCTAAAACCCAAGAGGCATTTAATCTGCCTTAAGAGATGAAAAGATTTGGTAATTGTCCTGCTGAAAAACAGATTTAGTGATCTAGAAATCAGAGGTATTATTTTTGCTATCCTACTAATTTCACACATGTTAATAAGTTGCTGTCTTGGTAGTCTCATTTTTGTCACCAAGTTGAATTATATTGTCCTGATTGCCTAATTAATTTTGCACAGCCTAGTGATTGGTTTTCCTATATTAAGGTAGTAAAAGGTTTGGAGACTTCCCATGAATTTTATGTAGTCTGAGAGATAAGGTTATGAGAACAGATAAAGCAAGCATTAAGCTTAGAGAGAGTTTTGCATACTTTAATTCGTGCAGAGTGAGCCACTGCTAGAAGTAGATTCCAGTTTAGTAAGCTGGCTGGATATCCTGACTCAGGTGCATTATAGCAAGCAAAAGGTAACAGCATATGCCAACAGACCATTGACAGATATTGAGAAAAGGTATTCTGAAACAATGTGTGAACAGGTTTACAATCAAAATGATGAAAGTCATTACAAAAATCCATTTAAAACCTTGAACAGAAAGGCTGAATCACAAATTTCACTTAGGTGAAATGTTGAATCTGCTGAACAAATTCAGCAGATTCAACAACGTCTCCGAATGTAAAATGTGATGTCCGCATAGTAGCTCAAGTAAGTATAACTCCTACACTTAACATCACATATTTGCAGTGGGAGCAAGCCCCCCTGTAACCCCCTGTGGGGGGGGGGGGCTGCACCTCATACACACACCCAGCTAACTATATATTCCAGCTCCAAGATCGCACTACAGTGTGGAAAGGGATGAATGTCCCAATCCGCACTGTACTGCAATCTCTAGCTTTTAGATCAACTTCATATCAGTGAAAGCACATTGGCAGTCGCTGATATGAACTACCGATGGTTGGCAATACAGCAATTGACCATCTGGCAGCCGATATCCTATCTGCAGAGAATCTGCATTCAGGATTTTGATAGTAAACCAGGTTAACATTTTTATATGTATTTGTTTGGCAATAATTTTAAACTAAGTATGACTATAAGCCACTAGAGACAATATTTAACAATTCCAAATTACAGTCTCAGCTTAGGACAGATGATGGTCAATGAAGTAGTAGTCCTATCATTTTAAAGTGCTATATAAGAAAAGATAACAAAACATTGCTGTATGTCAAAACATACCATGGCTGGAGGCATGTGAAAGTGGAAGAGGACTACGTAAACATAATAATTTATTATGCATTTCAAAGACTAAAGGAGACAGAGAGAGAAAGAGCATGACTATTACCACCTTTGAAATAATTCTGTATCAAAATATGTTACATAAGGAAAAACAAAGTTTATTCAAACACTGAAATTGTAAAGTGGTTTTAAAAGTATAAACATGAGATAATGGTTTTAGACAAGGAAAAATAGTTATTAAAAAGGACAGTATAAATCATTTCCTATACAGTATGCAAATATTTTGGACATCTACAGTTAACAAATACAAATAGATATTTAAATAATTATTTAATAAATATATAAATAAATACTAAAGGTACATACATCATAATAGTCCACGATGCACCTTGGTGCAGTAAACAGCAAAGCAACCATTAGGGAAATGCTTGGTTTCTAAACTTGGATGAAATGAAAGAGAACATTTTAAATGATTGCTATATCATTTCAACATCCAGTAAAATGACAGTCTATTTATCCAAATGTTTGATCTACTAAAAACAGCTTGGTTCAATATTATCATACATTTTTATAACCAGCCTACAACATAGTAATCCTAGTGCTTGACTGGATCTTTGCATTCTTTGCAATATCACAAACTATGAGATCTAATAATGGTCATCCTTTCAGTAGAGTCCATATCAAGAAGATCCTTTGAAATACATTCATTTACTCACTCAAGAGTGAAGCCATTATGGCCACATACAAGTGGGATGGCAGTGAAATTTATGGCCAGCAAAATATAACGTCATAAAGCCTAGAAATATGAAAATAGTGCAATGGAGGGAACAGTTAATGAAAATACTGAGAGGGTATAGGAATGGTACACATCCACTCACACAGTATAGAGGGAACATCAGTTAACCTTACATTCATACATAAATGTCAAAATAACATTTCATCTGTATCTTATCAAAGAAATGTGTGATGAATGTAAAAGAGACCTTAAATGGGAAACTGCAACTTCACCCCATCCCTCAAGGATACATATATAAAACATAGCAATATTTCAGGCACAGGCAATAATGCCCTTCTAGCCTGCCAATATACAAAAACAGCCATTCCTATAATAAGTACCCAAGTTGTTCTTAAAAGTATTTCAACTAGTGGTTGCTTTAATATCATTTAGTAGTATATTCCATGCATCAGCTACTCTTTCAGAGAACCACTTAGTACATTTCTCATTCCTATATAATCTCATACATAGGTTGTCTGGTTCTCTACTACTCTTTGATACTCCAAACATTCCCAGAAGTAGTTGTCTCTAAATGCCCTATATAACCAAATAAGGTCTCAATGTACAAGTTCAGATAGTTAAATATTTTGCAATAACTTATATTTTCACATCCATGTATGCCCCTGGTGTATTTCTGCTGTATTCTTTCCTATTTACTCACCATGCTAGGTTTCTCATAGGGCGTCCATATTATTATTATTCTGTGTACTAGTTTGTGTGCAATGCAACTTACAAACATTTCATCATTTCAGATTTTATACACTTTATAAATCTTTTTTATACAGTTTCAGACAACCTAAGTTTTTATAACTATCCTTAACCAATTGGTTGATATGATCAGAAAACATCAAAGCTGGATATACCTATACAGCCATGCACTTAAATGAATCTACATTGTGTGCTGTATTTAAATATTCACCTTTCAGTTTAGGTCTCCCAAATCTCATATGCTTAGTTCTTAATGCTTTTAGCACCATATTGGTTCCTTTAGTCAAATTATTTTACAGACATGTCCTGTCTGTATCAGATGTAATCAGTTTACCAACCTTCAAGTTATCTGCACATAGACTGCAGAACATCTCAGGTGAAAAAGACAGATCTAAGAGATAGAACCTAAACAAGTATGGGCCAAGGACAGAGCCCTATGGGACACCTTGACTTTAACCTAGGATTTCACCTGTCCAATTGCTGTATGATACTTGCCATTTCTTATTTGTAAGTTTTGCAACTATCCAGCTTATTGAGATTACATCAATACCTAGTTGTTCTAATTTATTAATCAGTGTTTTGTGTATAACCTAATTAAAGGTTGAAGTTAGGTATGTATAAATTACATCACAACACAATTTCTTACTGTAATTATATTATCATAGAACATCACATTACAGGTAGTTACAAATCAGTTTTCAACATATGCATGATGATATATGATTCTGAGCCTCAACATTTCCGGTACTGACAATAATTTATCCAAAATAACTGCTTCCATTTTTTTTACAAGAAAGTAAACTTGTGAGTCTATAGGACTCTGAGTTTGTCCTATTCCCCTTTCCCTTAAAGAAAGGTTTAACAAATAGATGTCTCCAATCTTGAAGAATCACCTCATACTTAAATGGAGTAGTGAATAACAGATATAATGCTACTGTAAGTTCATGCTGAAGCGTTTGCAAGTCATTATTTTTAATTCCGTCTCTAGCCTGTGCTTTGTGTGGGTCCAATTTTTATAGTTCTTTTTTCAATATAATCTATTCCAGTTTCAGTATCTGAAGTTGCATGGATTTTACTAGTACAATTTGTCACCCCTTAATGGAGCCAAATATACCTATAATCTGTTGTGTCTGAGAATAAATTTTACAATCTGACATTAACATAGTACAGCAACACTTTGCCCAGTAGCAGAAAAACAAAGGGCTATTATAAAGAAACACTCCAAAATTTTTTTGAAATTTAAGTCATAAAATATGTTAGGGCACAAATTAGAAAGTAAATAGTTTTGTGAGCATTTTGACAATGGGCAACTCCCCATGTTCCCACACCCATGAACTTAAGACTAAGAAGATCTGAGATTGCGAAGCCTCCTGGAAGATGAAATTACAATTATTCCATTTTTCTAAAAGTTATCAGTGTCAAAGCTGTCAAGTATGGAGTGATGGGAAGTACAAACTGGGGCTACATTTCTGCTTGAACAATAATAACAATGATCATAGGATCATAGGAGATTAATAAGCTATCAACCCAGAGGTCATTTTAAGCCTAGCCATTTCAACCCAGTGTAATACCATAGAAGTGCTAGTCACTACCCAAGACTGCATAAAAAATGCATCAAAGCTTCCCTAACTGGGAATTGAACTCATGCCATGGTAGTGAGAGCACCAAATCCTAACCACTAGACTACCAGGAACTTTAATTATTATTTAATTATTTGTTATTATTTAACTAATTAACTGAATAATAATTACTTTAGATAATTTTTAAGAAATCTTATATATTTGCTATGCTGTAATTTCACTGTAATGTTATTTCAATGGATTAGTCTCAGTCATTTGGGCCATGATGAAGAAATTTTGATTACTTTTAGCAAATCATAAATATGTGTACATAAGCGAATGAAATTCATTACTTAATTTAAATATTGTTTTATAGTCCAGAGAATAGTTGAAGATGTGTTATATGAAATGGTTCAGTGTGATGTTCATTGAGAAGTACACAGAAAAAATGCATAAAGTGATTACAATACAGCTGATGATTACTAATCAATGTGAGTGTATTCTAATTTTTAAATTGTTTGTAGCATTATAATTTAGTATAGTTTGGCACTGTACTTTATTTCAAAAAATGCTTTCTTTGAAAAAAGGAGTGGGTAATGTGATGGTGCTAAAGGCTGATCTGCCCTAAACTACGTGGTATCTCTAATAACTTTGCTACCTGTAGTCAGATTATTTAGCCTTGCAGCACAGATGTGCAGCCTGTGCTTATCCTAAGGCCAGTATCAAACATCGCTAGCTTTTGAAGGGCTACTTACTAATACTATTGTTATCCCAATCTTCCTTGATGAAGTAACTTGCATATCCTGAATGGTCAGTTTCATCGGATATAAGCTGCTGATAAACCCAACTAGATTAAGGAATTAAAGCATTCTTCATGGACTATATAGAAGCCTCATTAATATGACATAAGTGTTCATTATTTCTCCCTTCTTACTATGAGCCTGTCACTAATTCTGAAGACATCTCTCACTATTCTTAGACATTAGACAGCTCTTTGAACTGAACATTTTCAGAGTTTTAGAGTTTGTATTGGCATCCAGTACAACCAATCACACAGTTAGGTCTGTTTTAATAACATTAACATTGTGTTGTTTTAACGTGGTCTAGAATCATGTATTTTACTCAAAAGAGAAAAAGTAAGTCTATCAAACTGGTACCATTACAGCATGCATTTGCTTTCTTCATGTTGTTATGTCTATGTACAAAATGTAGGCTTACCTTGTTAAAGGTATGTCAGTCTGATGAAATATAACAATAGACCTGACACTCATTTGCATCAATTAATATGAACACAAATTATGCTCTTCATTACATCGGTAAATGTTAATAATGTTTTGTCGGCCTTACTGTATATCCATTTATCAGTTACAGAATACAAGAACTACACTGTATTGCAGTCATCACTGTATTTACATCATGACATGTCTATAGAACTGAAATCATCATCTTCATAATCATCATCTTCCTCAACTTTCTCTTACATGTTTTCTGCATGGGGTTTGGGTGTCATATCAACTGTTACCACCTCTCTCAATTCAGGGCCAATCACCTACCTTTTTTGACAGTCATTCCTAACTGCTGCAGGTCTTCTGTCACAAATTCCATCTGTGTCTTAGTTGAACATCTTAATTTCGTCTTGTGTTCTTCCTGTCTCTAAAAAAATTTCTTTACAAAATAATTTTCTGCTTTCCTGCATATGTGACTGAACCACTGTAATCTGTTCTTCTTCACTTTTTCTGTAATTGGAGCTATTTTGGCTTCTGCACTGATGTCCTGTTTTCTTTGCCACAATATATATCCTATCATCCATCTTTGGTACTTTATCTTTACCACATTGACCTTCCTCAACTGCTCTGCCTTCACTGTCCAGGTTTCTGTGCCATAAAGACTGGTCCACCCACTGTTTGGACACCTTATTTTTCAGCTTCTGTAGCGTTTTCTTTATTCAGAAGCTGCTGGAAGTATTCCTTTGTCATTCTTTTGTTACAGACTACCCCTGACACACTGTGTTAGTTGGCTACAGCCCCTCTGATCCTAGCTTTGACTTCCTCATTTAGCTGTATGATGTTAATATGTTCCATTATTTTCTCTTATATCTCAATTTCAGATTCTACTGATTTCCCCTATTTGCTGCCTTGACAACTATCTTGTTTCATCCAATTTTCCTTTAGTTTTGCATTCCAATGCCCTGTTATTTGCTAGTGTTCTTGTTCATAGCCTGATTGTAACACCACATTGTCTGCATACAGTAGCTTTGCTGATCTGTCTCCTCTGTCCTGTTTGCTAACAAAGTCCATCACCAGTATGAAATACAGTGTGCTTTACCCTGATTCATGTCCTTTTACACTGGTAACCCATCTGTGAGTTCAAACACTTTTTAAACTCATGTCACTGGGTCCTTGTACTTAACTTGCACTTATTATACCAGTGTCCATGAAACCCTTGAACCATTGCATGACTACCAAAATCATCTTTCTTGGGACCTTGTTATATGCTTTATTAAAATGTAGGAATTCCCAGTTGGACACTTTCCTCATTTCCACCTTCTTCTCCACTATCTGTCTCACTGCAAACATTGGGTCATTTGAACTGCATCTTGATCTGAAACCAAACTGCTCACCTCATGTATTGCTTTTTACTACTTTGTGTATTTTTTTATTAACCACCCTCTACAACACTTTCAAGTAGAGTGAGAGGAGTTTGATACCGCTGTACTATCCACAGTTGTGAATATCCCCTTTATTCTTATACAGTGGGACTAGAATGCTTATTCTCCACTCATTTGGGATATGCCCTTTTCTCCACATCAAAATGCGTACTCACAGGAGCCATTTTTCCCTAACTTACCCATCATCTTGATTGTATCTATAGTGATTTCATCTGAGCTTGTTGCTTTTCCTGACTTCATTTTCCTTAATGCTGTTCTTTATCCTCCTAGGGTGGGCTCTTCTTTCACTGTGTTAAATGAAATCAAAAGATCAATACACAGGAGGTTCAGGTTCAAAAGTTTACTAGTGTACACCAGGAGGCAAAAAACGTACAAGTACAGAATTTTGTCTAACATGAAACAGGAAGTACACAATTTTTATAGTTTTACATTCAAGTTGTGCCCATCTTACTGACGTGGTCAGTCATAGGGCATCTACATCACTTTAACTTACAGTATTCTATTCATTAAATAATGCTGATGCTGTATATTTAAAAAAAGTTTTCCTCTGGTAACAATACGGCCTTGCTTACCACCTGGTCAGACATAATGTCTTTCTGTAAAGTTACTTCTTCAAGGCTTCAGACTAGTTTGAATACAATAGCAGATTCAATCTTCTAATACACTTCTTTGTTCCCCTGTAACACTTTCCCAACAGCTGCGTGTTATCTAGTAACACATACACAAGGCCAAATCGTCCCAGCAGGAAAGAGCAGAAGATTTCATTATTTCACATATTTAATTTCCTGACCCAGCAGATGATCACTTGTGAAAAACATAAACATTAAAACTTGCTGAGCTAGCAGCTGCCAGGGTCAGAGGCCAACTTGCTACAAGGCACACTGCAGTTTCTTGCAATTACACATGAATTCATCCTTTTTGTTATATCATTAATAGAATAAAATGCATTACATACTGCTTTGCTTTTAAAACTAGTACTTCACATATATTCAAATACATATTTCTCTAACACACTGTAGGCTGTATATGGGACAGTACAGCTTCTGTAGGATTTTCTTTATTCAGAAGTTGCTGGAAGTTCCTTTCATTTGGCTATCATGGGCTCTGTACTGGTGAGTGATTTGCTGATAGCCTCCCTGTGAATGGTGTCAGAAGACTATCCTCTTTATATTTCTGTCTTTGCCTTTAACCTGACAGAGATTCTTAGTGGCATCTGCTGAATCACATTCCAGAAGCTGGTAGTTTTTCCCTGATGCCTTGTTCTTTAACATTGCAACTGCTCTCTTTGCCTCTTTGTTAGCCAGTCAGTATTCTCTCTTATCCTAGTCCATCTTTTCTGTCTCCCACTTCTTCCTGCACTCATTCATTCTTTTAATAACTTCTTGGACTTCTGCATTCCATCACCAGCTTTTTTTGAATATCTTATTTCCATACCTAGCTCAGCCACACATCTGTTCTATAATCTTCACACATGCTGCTTTTAAGGTGCTGCCAATCTTCTTATTACTGAGGTGCTAGCACCCTAAGTATTTCCTTCAACTCCTGTACTTTCTCTCCAGTTAACTTTTAGGTCTTTGGCCTAGTCTCTATTGAGCTTAGAGCTTTCACTGACAATTAACTGCAGATGATTGTGCCACTTGTGGTTTATGCAAGGGGCTGAACGTTTCACTGGGATGATTGTGCAGTCTCTGATTCTACTCCAATGTCATTTCTTTATTAGGAAGATGTCTATCTAAGTTTCAGGTTGACCATTCTTGAAGTTTTGTATATGTCTTTCTTAATGAAATATGCATTGGTCACCATCAAGCCATTTGCCAGACAGAAGTTTAAAATGCCCTTCCCTGGTGCACTTGGGCATTCTGAGGCAGTATAGCAACTGCTACATATACACAGACAACCCTCTCCTTTTACCTCCTAACACTCAGACTTGTGAGAGATGCACTTATATCACCAAACTGGAAGCTACACACTCTCCAACCAAGACCAAACTAGCTGGTCAAGAGGAGAAGGTCAACATATGTACCACACCACATGGAACACATAGCCCTCCAGAGCACCCACCATCACATCTCTCACATAAAAACACAAACCACACACCCACCTTTGTGGAGGCTCTAAATAGATATTTACCCAAACAGCAGAGACCTCCAAGACAGAAACACACTCGACCACCAGAACACAACACAAACCACAGGACACATAGCTCACCTCCACAGTGTGCCTCTCAGTCTAAGCCCCTAAGGCTAAACACCTTGCCCAATACACTAATCATAGGTGCCTCAATAGTGAGGCACACAGATGTCCCACTCACTAGGTTGAAAAAGGAGAAGATAACATTCAGCTGTCCATCAGGTGCCAGAATCCAACACATAACACACGCACTCAGGTCACCCCACAGCAAGTACAAATATGACTCTGTCATTGTCCATGTGGGTGTGAATGACCTGAGATGCACCTTCCTGGACTACATGAAAAGAGACATGGTGGAGCTCTTGGATTATGTGGCCCAGCCAGGTATGACCCTAGCCCTGAGCTGTATCCTACCATCACCCAGAATGATACCACAGTACAAACAAAAAATGATTGACTTCAACAATTGGCTAAGTTTCTGGTGTTAGCCTAAGGGGATCCAGTATCTGTCTGCGTGGGGCGACATGACTGACAGATCTCGATGCTTTGCCAGAGATGGCCTTCATCTGTCACCCTTGGGTTTCCGGCTATTGCGTATGGCTCTTGCCACCCCTATACTGCCTTTTTTAGGCAGTGTTCCAAAGACCAAATTACCACCATAACAGCTATAAATAAATAGAGTCTGAGGGTCATGCTGCTCAACTCTGGAAGTCTAAATCTCAAAATGCACTCGCTCAAAGCACTTCTCAATATGGAAAGCATCGACATTTGTCCTATAATGGGGACCTGGTTTAAAGCAGCAGAAAGCACCCTTCTGTTACCAGGCTATAACTCATTCCATTCCACACCTTTTAGCCCCAAAACATGGAGCGTAGCTCAAAGGCGGTGGTGTCTCCATATTCATAAAGGATATGCACACATTCAGACTAGTAGCCCAGCATAACACATCTGAGATACTTCAGGTACAACTAACATTGGGTAAAATGGTGATCCTGGTCATAACCTGCTATAGGTCCCCAACCATGTCCCTAGGCTCTCACTCCACATTCCTAAGCACCCTGGAATCTCTCAAGGTCCAACCCAACACTCTCATACTATGAGAGTTCAACTACCCCTCCATCAACTGGGAGACCTATTCAAGCACCATTACACTGGCCCAACACTTCCTGGAATTCATTAATTCCAATGCCCTGGACCAGCTCATTATGACCCCCACTAAAGGAAGCACATCCTTGACCTGGTTATTACTAACATGGGCGACCGTTGCTCTACACCAGTAGTCAATCCCTTCCTGGTCAGATCTGACCATAAACTAATCACCATGGAAATCCACATCTTACCCATACCCCCTGCAAAGGTAACCACCTTGAAAAACGTCTCCAAAGCTGACTTTGGGCTCCTAAAAGCAGAGGTGGCTAACTTTATGGCATCCATCTCAATGGAAAATAGCTGCATGACTGCTGAATCATACACCAATGCACTGTACAAACATGTACATAAATGCATGGAACTAGCCATACAAAACAGAACCAAGACGCTTTCCTCCAAAAAAAGGAAGCCAATCTGGTGGTCCTATGCCATTAATAAACTCTACAACAGAAGTAAGAAACTGTTGCAGAAAAAGGTGAAGCTCCAAGACTGGAAAAACTCCCTTATTAGCCACAACAAAAAGTTGAGATCCCTCATCAAATCCTCTAAAGCCAGCTATGAAGGCAGAATTGTGGCAGACACTAAAAACAATAATATCAAGAGCCTCCACAGCAATACCCAGATTTGTTCTTTGTTCCTGCACAATGGTACCTCCTATACTGGGCCAACAGATATTGCCAACATACTGGCCGATAGATTCAGTGCCAAATGTACCCCTCTCTCCCCCCATAAAGGACCAATCACAATACCAGAAGAATGCCAGGTACCCAGCATTACTGCAGCACAGGTTAAAGCTGCATTGTCCAAGGCCAAGAATACAGCTTCCATGGGACCCAATAATATCCCTGTCTGTGTTCTACATGAACTACAAAGCGAACTGGCACCACATCTATGTGATCTGTTCAGTGACAGCCTCACCTCATGCTTTGTCCCTACTAAATGGCGCACTGCTACAGTCATCCCTCTGCATAAAGGGGGAACAACTGCAGAACCTGGGAATTATCACCCATTAGCCTGATGAGTCTGATATGTAAAGCTATGGAGCGCATCATCATGGACCTGATTAACAAAAATATAGGGAATCTCCAAACTCTAGATCCCACGCAATTTGGTTTTCTGAAAGGTAGATCATGCCTGCTCAACCTGGTTGACTTCTTTGAGTCAGTCACCAGAGCTGTGGATGAGGGCAAGGCAGTTCATACAGCCTACCTCGATCTGGCCAAGGCCTTTGATACCATTCCCCACTCAGGAATTATTGATAAACTCACCAAACTAGGCATCAACCCCATATCACTAGGTGGGTTGCAAACTGGCTCACATATAGAACACATGGAGTGAAAGTAGCAGACTCCAAGTCAGACTGCTAACCAGTCATGAGTGGAGTCCCACAGGGATCAGTCATGGGTCCTTTACTGTTTAGCATCTACTTCTCAGAAGTCCAGGCCAACACAGAGGGACTCTGGCTGACCAAGTTTGCAGATGACTGCAATCTAGGAGCCATTATTAACTCCCCAAGGGATGTGGACATCCTACAGAAAGGCCTGACTGAGACCAATGACTGGTGTCGATACCATGGCCTTAAGCTTAATGCCAAAATATGCGTCATTATCCCCTTTGGGAAAAACTCAGTTCCCAATAATTACCACATTGATGGGAGCCCACTGAACACTGAAGGTGTTATAAGAGATCTGGGGACACAGGTTGACAGCAACCTCTCCTTCAACCACCACATTGCCACTGTGGTCAGAAAGTCCTTCTTTGTGACACATCTCATTACCAAGGGTTTTGCATCCAGGAAGAAAGAGGTCATCTCTCTCTCTCTGCTCTTCTCTTATTAGGCCAATCATAGAGTATAATGCCCATTTGGTGTGTACCTCACTAGACACATGCAACAGCTGGAAAGGCCACAGAAGTACCTCATGAAGAGGATCCTAGGCCTTAAACACATGTCCTTACATGGACAAACTCAAACATCTCCAGCTATTCTGTGTATCATATCATCTACTAAGAGGTGATCTCTGCTTGACTTACAAAGCCATGTTTGACCCAGCTCTGTTAGAAATGCTACATCTAAAGAAATCCCAATCCCTCCGCACCACATGCTCCAGATGCTTCAACCTCATTACCACAATCAACAGAACATGCTGGAGGGACAGGTTCATAACCCAGAGACTGCCATGCTCTGGAATAGACTTCCCATACATGTCAAGCAGAGCACCTCACTAGCCCTCTTCAACAGAAATCTTGATGAGTGGATGGAAAATGGAAAGTTCACCCCAGGGATCACTCCAGTGGCTCTACTTGACAGAGGCACTGGGAACTAATGTCGAGTGGCATGATGCCAGGGCACTTTTATGGGCTAGGCTTGTAAAGGCTCCAGGTCCTTTAGCCTCGTACACACACACCTATGAACCTATAAAACACACATCAGGAAGGACATCAGGCTGACAGAAAGGATGAGTTACGTGAAGAAGAAACTACAGAAGAGGAAAATACTGAGGAGAAAGAAAGGAAGATACAGTTTGCATGTAGGAAGACAGGTCAGGAGAAGGAAATGACACCAAGATTTTTTGAAGTTCTTGTTAGAGAAAAAATCTGATTTGGAGGCTCAAGGATTATTTGCACAATAACCTTGGAAAAATATTCAATGGAGAGAGTGAAAATAAGAAAATGGAAATTTAAAAGTATTTCCCTCTAAATTTAAAAAAGAAGGAAAATCAATAATTTTAGAGTATTTTCAGAAAACGTGTACAGTATTATTAACATTGTAAGAAGGATAGGAAGACTGCAATGGTGTACTAAATGTGATGTGGATGTTATTCTTTTAGAAGATGTACAATTGTTGGCAAGTGAAGAAAGACTACAAGCAGAAAACTGTGGGACAGAAATGTAATATGGAACTTGGGAAGTGAAAGTTGTTCTGGAGTGGCTGTTTTGTGTAAGGAAATGTGAAAAAACTAGATGTAACTTTGTTAAGGATGGGAAGATTAACTGTTGTGAATGGGAGATGGATAGAATGCAATTATAAGAATTACAGCATTCTATGCATGTACAACTAGCAAGGAAAGAGACAATCTGTTTCAACAAATATCAGAATATGCAGTAAACATGAAAATTGTTTTTGCAGGGGACCTTAATTATGACTTAAGGGGAAGAGGTAAAAAATATGGGAAGTGATTAAATGTGGTTAGATGCACAGAACAACCATTAATGGAGTTACAGAAGGGAGACACCTGGATCTGAAATTTATTATTTTTGTATCGAAAGGCTTGGGGATAACCGATGGTGATAGAGTTGTGTCAGGTTTCTCAGACCAATTAGCAATATGGATGGAGGTGTAAGAAGGGATTATACTAAAATAGGAAAGGGAATAAAAAGAATAAATTGGAAATTATGGGGTGAAATTAGAGACTGAGAAGTATTGCACTTATACAAGATCTTCTATAAAACTGATTCGAGTGGTGGAATGAATTTAGAAAGAAGTATACAAATGTTTTTTTTTCTAGTGGCAGGATGATGTAAGAAAGGAAGAAAAAGTATAGTGTTGGAAATTTTATAGAAATGTATTAGAAAATTTAAAAAAATAATACAAGATAGATAATATAGAAAAAGAAATATATACAAGAAATCAAGAAACAATACGGCAATAATGTGTAGGCAAAGAAATTATTTACAATGGAGAAGGGAGGAAGTGCCTGCATATTTCAGTAAAATAGTAAAGGAGGATGTAAGTATAATGAGGGAAATGAAAAATGTAAAAGGAGAGGTAAAAGAACACAAGAGAAAATTATGAGTAGTATAGTACCGCATGTAAAAGATATGTACAAGGGTATATAAAGATGGAAATAAGAGAGAATGGAAAGTAAAGAAATTCTGGGACAAATTAGGGAAGAATTTGAAATTGAATGAAGTACTTAAGAAAGGAAATGATTTTTTACTGTAAAAGGGAGGAGGAGTTGTCAAACACTTCTGGATTGTGTGTAATCTTTTATATATTAGGTTAAGGAGAAATGGAATATGTGGTCTGGTTATACTCTCAACAAAACAGCGTTATCAAGTGCAGTTTATAAACGCATATGTGTGGTTATAGACTGAATTTTAATAAAATTGTTGAATGAAGTCGATATTACGTGAGAAAGGGATGTTACGTGAGAAAAGGATGTTGATCTCTGTTACGTGATGGACGTATTTCATTGCTAAACAATTTGACATCTGGCTATGCCAAAAGAAGGTTTCATCGTCTGTGAGGAGAACTGCGTATTTTTCGACGTAGGAATAGTATTGTAATACATCAATGGGTACTAATGGCACTAGTGATGAGCTTGGCGTGATCAATCTGTTCTTGGTGATGGCCTATGGCAGCTTGGAAGTGGCGCGTTATTTTAAATTCTAACTACTGATGAATTTGGTGAAGTGTCGCTGATGAAAAGCAGAATCGTTCCATTGCTTAAAATAAAATTTTCAGTGGTTGATCGTATTTACATGTTGTGAAGTGGATTTCTAATTATTTTAGCATTCTGGTGGATCGTTCATCTGGCTTACATTCTTTTTCCTGGTTTGTTGTCGTTTTGGAGTTGTAGAGCTTTTCTACTATGCCTAAATTATGAAAGTTTCATTTTTTTATGAATTTCACTTTGACCTTTTTGAAAAGCAGAGCATAACAGTGAATAGCTAATTAGCAGGGTATACTATACTTGTTCCTTACTAAGTAAAATTTCCCTACTGTGCCGTGTAGTAATGTCATGTTATACAGCATTTCCAGCTGTCTGGAGTACCTATGTGTATGTATGCCATTCACAGAAGCTGACAGACATCTATGCACCACTCTTATTTTCAACAATTCACGTATATGAACCAGGGCAGTGAACTGTAGCATACTAAACATAGTAAACAGAATTCATTTATGCAACTATACACTAAGTTTATAAACACTCTGGTCCCTACCTATATATAAGTAATTTTTAATTTAATACCCTGGCCTATACCTATATATAACTAACAAACAATTGTATTACTACAAGTGCAATTCTGCAGCTAACCACAAAACTTCAGAATTCAGAAACTGCTTACTCCCATCAAACAAATTCAGTCAGTGCCATGACAGTGGTAAGACATTATTTCTGTAAAACAATAGAGAAAAGGTATTTATAACAAATAATACAAGCAACGTGGAATTCTGTATCACAAAAGATCACAAAATTCAAAAATTTTAATAAATTCAAGACATTGCTGCAGTAACTGACTGATGAATATAAGTGTTACAGTTTTGACACTGACATTTATGTAGAGTTCTATTGCTCTCTGGACAGAATTAGAAGTTATGAGCAAAAATAGCTTACTGCCATTGATAAACTAATGTGATAGCAGATAACACAGTTATGTTGAAGAACTGCTTCAAAGATTAAAAGCAGTTTACATTATAAAGATTTTTCTTTCATTTTAAATATATTGGTGTCCAATTACATCTGTAGATCATTGGGCTTTGCTTGTTGGTTTTACTTTTGTATCTGTGATGATGTAAGTTGTAGCATGAATTAAGATGGAAGAAGAAAGAAAGAAATGTTTTGATTGTATGTGTGTATGCAGATCATTTAGGGCTTCTTTTTATTTGTGTGCATTACTTGAAGCTGCAGTCTCTATGTGGCTATTCACACATGCATGTTTTAGGGTTTACAGTCTGAAGTGGATTTGCCTCTTTGATACATGATTCAGTTGTATTTCTCCTACAAGCACTTGAGTCTCAAGTACTAAAGGGCTACTGTCTTGAAGCCAGGGACTCGAGCACCTTCTAGGTCAGGAAGTCTGTGACTTATGCTTGAATTCAAATATGAGATTGGGAAGGCAACTGTTGCACTTTACCCAAATACATTATTTGGGTTTGAATGAGGTAAGGGAAGCAGCCATGGACAGGGAGTGGGGGGGGGGTGGGAGTGTAGATGTTAGGTTTATGAAGTGGTAGGGGAGTTTCAGGGTTACGGAGCAGGAATGGAGCTTTAGGTTTAGGGAGTGGGAGGGGAGTTTTAGGGTTAAGGATTAGGAAAGGAATCTTAGGATCAGGAAATTTAGATTTAGTGAGGGAATTGAAGTTTTAGATTTAGTCATATATTTGGGGACTTTAAGGTTAAGGAAAGGGAATGTTGTTTGAGGGTAAGGGTACGAAGACTCAGGTTAGGAAATGGGTGGGAGTTGTACAGTTAGAATTAGAACTCTGATAAGGCTTTACAGTTTTATAGGGCTGGGTATTCAGAGGGTAAGTAGTTATGATGGATCAAACTTATTAGAGTCACAGCACTTGCTTTATCAAGCAAGTGGCAGAGGGTAATTATATCACAAGCTACTAGCACATGGGCACTTGTATATACACTTGAATTTCATTATATTCAGTTATGATAAATGTTTTTCAATATTTATTAAGGCACTTTTTCGGTGGTGGTGCTGCAGTAGCGTTGTCGCCTCACAGTAAGACGCTGTCCGGTTTGATTCTCAGCTAGAGCGTCTTCTGCGTGGAGACATGCATGAATGGGCGTACCTTCATTGAAGGTTGTGTGTCAGGGCTGGTAACTCGGCATGTAAAAATAAACTACCAATCATTAGCGGACCAGAGTTTCGCTGTGGTGACCCCTAACCGGGAAAAGCCGAAAGACACAAGTTTCTCCTTTAGGGAAGAACTTCATATAAAAATGGGCATTATATGAAACTAGTAGGTGAATTTATACATAAAGCTTATTTCAGTCCTTTATAATAAAATGTAGTTGTTGAGAACATAAATACTGTTTATTGATTATGAAGGGAAAATACCATTTTTAATCAAATTTCCTATGTCATATTATAAGTGTTTGTTATTGATTTATATGTTAAATCTATGTATGTTGTACAGTGTCTATGTATACAGTAATAAACAGCCTGACGTTACAAGCAATTACAATAAATAGCAGTTATATTTTAAATAAAACTTATGTTTAGTAACAGGTCAAATTCATACATATCTATACTTATGTGTGTTTATATTGATCGGTATTAAAATGTGTCATGAATGATAGTACATTTGAAACCTACATTTAGAACTAAATTCTAATATTTTCATTAAAATGTAATTAAATGTAATTAATCAAACAAATTTTATTTTATTAGCTTTATATATAATATATTTAGCATTGATCACCATGAACTATATGATTATTGCTGGATAACATCCTATGGAATAAAACCTGGAGATATGAAAGCATTAATATCCTACTAAGAAGAAAGAAAATGTAGATAAATCAACAAAAATAAGATATATAAAAGAAGATGTTGCTCGTCTGGTCAGGATAAAACAGACAAACATTTGTAGGTTCAGTTCAAGCAGCTTTATTACACACAAACACATCAGAAATGAGGCTTTGTAACTCAAACCTAAATAAACTTATAAACAGACTGACTACCATGCTCATATATGTTAACACTCTAGCTGTTCTCTCAAATGGCACTGCAGCCTGCATGTGCTTACTATTTATATGCACGTGCTACATCTGGAAATGCTTCTTGAAGGTACATACACACGCTCTGATCTACATCCTCCCTCTTTGAGAAATAGCCCATATACAAAATGACAGTATTCAATGACATGTGGTTCACAGAAATGATCTATTGACATGCAGTTATACAGAACTAATTATTTGACATGCAATTATACAAAATCAGACACAAATAAAACAATTATGTCCAGGTTGCTGTGTATTTTACACTAGGTCTGGAAATATGACCTGATCATGTAACATCAAAGTCAGAATTGGATCTAGCAATGGGGACAACTAGGACATCATCAGGAATGGGAATGGATACTGCAACAGGTTCTTCGGTATGAACATTGTCAGGGCTGCTCTGAGGTCTAGAGTCTGTATCACAGGTACGATGCCGCAATATCATTTATGATACAGGAAGAAGATGTCTGTGGTTTCTTCTGTATTCTGTCCCCACAGATTCCACTAAGTAGGATCTCGGCTTGGTACATATACTTCTCACTTGACCAATTCGATCAAAGCCTTTCACCGTTTGCACCCTCACTGTCTCTCCTTTTAACGTAAGAAAAAATCTGCACATTTTATCATAGCGGGACGTCTGAGAAGAACGCTTCTTAAAAAGTTGGGCTTTGATTGCTCTGTTGTTTTTAGCATTAGGCACCAATAAACTAGAACTGATAGGCAAGGTTGTTTGGTTTGCCTAGACAGAAGTGTCTGAGCAGGCGAGCCAAGTAGATTGTCATGGGATATATTTCTGAGATTTAATAAATTCAAGAATATATCGGTATTATCATGCTTTGACCTCCCCAGTAATTGCTTTGCAATCTCTACTGCACATTCAGCAAGGCCGTTTGACTGTGGATATTCAGGACTGCTAGTAACATGGAAAAAGTCCTACTCTTTTGCAAATCACTGAAACAATTGACTGGTAAACTGAGAGCCATTGTCAGAAATAACTTTTTGTGGAATACCATGGACTGAGAAATGATGTTTCATCATAGTAATAACAGCACTGGACATTAGGTTAGGTAGAAAATCGATCTCAAACCACTTTGAATAAATGTCTACCAGCACTAAGTAATGTTGACTGATCCACTCAAATATGTCAGTTGCTACTGTTGACCAAGGTAGCTCAGGAATATGGCTTAGCTGAAGTTGCTCCTTTTGCAAATGCGGCTTAGTACTGTTGCACACTGAATAAGAAGAAGGCACTTTATCAATGTCTTTTGCTAGAGATGGCCAAAATACTAGTCCTTTCACCCTTCTTTTGGTAGAATCAGAACTTGGGTGGCCACAATGCAAAATCTGAATGTATTCACATTGTAAGAAAGTAGGAACAACAACATTTGGACCTTTGAAAGTTATACATCTTCCATCAGCATCTCATCTCTGTATGGAAAACAAGGTTGTACTTCTGGCAGTACACAGGATTGCTTTGACGGCCATCCTAAATTGATGAAGTAGTTGAGCTTTTGCAAAATCGGATGAGTCTTTTTATGATCTCTTAGCTCATCAAGTCTCATGGTAGAAAAATTATGCACTTCCTTGACATCAAAGTCAAAATGCTCTGCATCAAGCTGTTCCATGGTATTTATTGTTAATCTGGAAAAGGTATCAGCCAGATAAAAAAGTTTACCCTTTGTATAGACCATTTTGAAATTGTACTTTTGCAATTTGAGCATCATTCTTTGTAGTCTTGCTGGAGCGGAATGCATAGGCTTCTTTAAAATAGTGACTAGAGACTGACGGTCAGCTTCTATCTGGATAGCTCGGTCATAAATATAATCATGAAACTTCGAACATGCGAACACAATTGCCAAAAATTCCTTTTCACTTTGAGCATGCTGTATCTCAGTTTGGGTAAGAGTTCTAGATGCATAGGCAACAGGTCTGCCCTCTTGAAGAATAACTGCACCAAGACCGAACTTTGAATCATCACAGGAAAGAACTACTGGTTTGTGGACATCATATTATCTTAATGTAGATGGGTTAGCAATTTGCTGTTTGAGAATATAGGTTCATAGGTTCATAGGTAGGTACTAGGCTATTGGCCCTGGGGCCTATATAAGCCTAGGCAAAAAGGTTCCCTGGCTTTCGTCACCCAAGAAAATTATTTCCCTGTGCCCCTGGCCTGAAATGCTTTCTGGTGTTGTTCTAGCCATGACCATGCAACATTTTTGTGTGTCAGCTGTCTTAAAGGTGCTGGTAACTCACTAAAGTCAGTGATAAATTTGCCCAAATAGTTAACCATACCAAGAAAATGCTGTAAGGCTTGGACATTGTCTGGAGCTGGCATCTCAACAAGCCTGTATTGGTAAATAAATGACCTACATAAGTAACTTCTGTTAGTCTGAATTTGCACTTCAGAGGATTGTGCTTTAAGTTTACTTCATGTGATCTGTCCAGAACTTTCCTGAGGTTTCTGTCATGCTCTGCTTCACCATTACATCCAACCAGTGAATCATCATCAACTATTATTGCACATGGGTAGCCTGAAAGAATTTACTCCATTGCATTCTTAAAGACTTCACTGGTGGAATTTATTCCCAAAGACATCCTGAGGAATCTGTATCCACCAAATGGGGTACTGAAAGTAGTCAGTAATGAAGATTTGCGATCAAGCATTACTTGCCAAAATGAACTGTTTGCATCTAAGACAGAAAAAACAGTAGCATTTGGCATGAGGGTTGAAATCTCCTTGACTGTACGCATAGGATGATGAGGTCTTTTAAATGCCTTGTTCAAGTATCTCAGGTGAATGCATATCCTAATTTCATATGAATTTTTCTTATGAGCAGCCACCATGGAAGACACCTACTCAGTTGGTTTGACTGGACAAATCACACCTTGGTGTACCATTTTGTCTAATTGGACCTTGACTTTGTCCTGCATAGCTATTGGAAGTCTTCTTTCTGCTCTAACCACTGGACTAACCTCTGGGACTACTTTCATGGAGTACACAACTAGAAGTTTGCCTAACTTGTCCTGGAAAACTTCAGCATACTCTGAGAAAATAGCATCAGTAAAGCTGGAACTGCGACATGTGCTTACATGATGTATTGCTTTGGTAATAGAAAGCAGCTTCATTCTCAAAGTGTCTGAGACCTAATAATGACTGCACAGGTCTTCTGACTACATAAAATTGCAACCTGTAACTGTTCCCAGCTGAATAGCATGAAAGCACTACTGAGCCTTCTATTTGAATCTCTTCACCTCCATAAGCAGCAAGCTTTGCACAATTGACCAAATTAAGTTGCTCACCAGCCCTCACTTTAACACGTTTCTACTGACATCACATTACACTATGAACCAGTGTCTGCTTTGAGCTCTGTGGTTTTTACCGTTGATCAGGACAGTACAAAATACTTCATTATTTGCCAATAAATCTGCTGCAGTAATGTTTTCACTGACCACTGATACACCATCCACATAGAAAGTAGGGTTGCAGCTTTCTATATGATCAACCTGCTTTTTTCAATGACCTTTCTTAATAACTGAATGAGACTTGCTTGATTTACAAAACTTTTGAAAATGGTTCCATTTTTTACAGTTGTGGCATTGTTTGCCAAATGCGAGGCACTTCTCTCTTTTAGACGCATGATTAGCACCACAATTATGACAGTTAACAATAAGACTTGACTTGGGTTTTGCTGACTCACCCTTATACTATACTGAGCATGCCCTTTTTACTGAGCTAGTTTTGGAACTTGCTAGAAAGTTATGGATCCTCTCTGCCACATTCACAGGGGTTGCTGCTGCCATGTGTTTAGGCCTATTTCTGCTTGCTACGTGTTGCATTCTGTCTATGCTTGCTCTAGAGGCTGCTGAAAACATGCTGTTAGCATTTGTAAATATACTTGTGTGCCTTTCTGTGAACTCATAGATTTGACAAATCTCTACAGCTTTGCTTAATATTAAATCACTGTCACAAAGCAAAATCTTTCTCACTGCAGCACTAAACACCACACACAATTCACCAAATCTGCATGTTTTAGCCTTATTTCTAAGGTCAGTGATATAAGCTGAAAAGTCTCACTTGGCTTTTGGTCTCTTGTATAAAATAAATCCTCTCAAATGTAACATTTATCTGGGGGTTGCACATTTCTCTAAATTTATGTTTTAAGCACTCAGGGTCTTCCCCTGATTCAGCCAGTACCACAATATGACAGTATTCCCCCTCTCTTGCATATACATATGGTGCATACAAAAATGACTGCTCTCTTTCAATGGCTTTTGACCCAGCTAAGTTAAGCAAAATGAATGCCCTCATATGTACATCTTTGTCAGGAAAAGCTGCTTGTATGAAAATATCATATTCCTGCTTGAATAATCTCCAATTCTCTGCTATACTATGATCAAACACAAGTGGACCCGGTCTGCAAAATGCCTCTGTCATATCAACACACAATAGTGAAGGTGCTTGAAATCATATACGAACACACACACATAAATATATATATGCCAGAACTTTATGCAACTACATGTAATCATGCCCAATAACATAACAAACCCTTTGAAATAACTACACTTTGAAATAACTGCACAGCACAATAACATTCTGAAATCACTGTACTTTATAAAACCACTCCTTAGTGTAAGAAATACTTCAAAATGACTGTACTTTGTAAATAAACTGTACACAGCAGAAAAAGCTTAGAGTAAGAAACACTTTGAGATAAATGTACTTTGCAAATAAACTGTACACAGCACAAGAATCTTTCAAAATGGCTTTAGTTTGCGAAATAACTCTGCATAATGTAAGAAACACTCTGAAATGGTGGCACTCTGTGAATAAATGCACACAGCACAAGAAACTTTTCAAAATGGCTGTACTTTGCACCTTGCAATATAATTGTACTTTGCACACAGCAAACTCTTTGAAATAATTGCACCATAATAAAACACACAGTCTGCAAACACTTTGCACACTCTGCTATACTTTGAACAATTCTAGTTATGCTTTGAATCGCTTTGTTCAATGTGAAATAATAGCTTGCACCCAAACACAGTAAAACATGCAGTTGCCTTGCTCTTTAAGCTTAATTTGCCTTTCTATTGTATTATTTACGCCCTTTTAAACTCTTATTACTTTTCGTGTGCCCGTTTTACTTTAAACATGCTTGTTATGCAAATTAAAGTTAATTCTGAACCCCATATGAATAGTTCTGCGAGTTTTATCAAATATTGTGGTTTTGAACATTTTGTTTAATTAATAATGTGGTTTGTGCCTTTCATTTTCTTAATAGGACGTTTTTGTGCTAATCATTTAATTAATAATGCAGTTTGTGCCTTATAAATGTGTCATTTCATTTTCTTTGCCAAATAAATCATTTGTGCAGTTTTCTTTACCTTTAGCTCATGTTTGGCCCTTTTTTGTTTGTCTGAGGTCCGTTTCACTCAACCTGCTTAGTCTGCCTTCGCCTTCAACTCTGCACCTCATGTCTCAAAGAAGTTGTTTGTCTAATCCCAGTTCTGACATCATGTTGCTCATCTTCTGGTCAGGTTTAAACAGACGAACATTCGTGGGTTCAGTTCAACCAGCTTTATTACACACAAACACATCAGAAATGAGGCTTTGTAACTTAAACTTAAATGAACTTATAAATAGACTTAATACCACACTCATACATGTTAACGCTCTGGCTGTTCTCTCAAAATGGCACTGTTGCCTGAACATGCTCGCTATTTATATGCAAGTGCTGCATGTGGAAATGCTTCTCAAAGGTACATACACATGCTCTGATCTGCAGGAGACAAGACAACTAAATGAAGCAAAATAAAATACTGGAGATTGATATGAACATTTTAAAGCATACACCCAATCAGACTCCTGTTAAATATTGTTTTTTTTTAAAGCTATTTGTTATAAGAATGTTAATACTTGGTTTGTTCTTTCTTAATATTGTTGATTTGGTTTATTATGTTTATCTAGACTATTCATATTTGCATATTTTAGCAGAGTCTTTAATATGCTATTTACTGTTGATTAATTAAAATTCTATCATATATTAGATATATATATCTGAATATTATATATAGCTTGCAAAGTTTACAATGTCTTGAATTTAGTGGCAATATATATATAGTTATTGAATCTAAAGACTGCTTGTTTTTCATTGAAATGTTGTTCTATTGTCGGAAATGTTTAAAGATGAGAAGAATGACAGGAAGAAAACAATCCCAGGGATGCAATAAAGCTGACACACCATGTCGGCATAGTGGCACGGCTCGAACATGGAGTTTGGAGCCTTTGCGATCCAGTAAACAAGGCTTGGGGCATGCATGAGCCGCCAGCACTATTCTGGCACAGACATGACAGAATAATGCAAATCACCTCATTTTCTGGTGAAACCTATGCATATGTGGTGAATTTGCAATCCAGGAAGCAGACAGGCATCTGTGTTTGAGCCGTGTGTGCCACAGAAATGTATACAGTTAGGAACTGCATACATTTCTGCAAAAATAAAAACAAGGGCATGACAACTGAAAGTAAGGCATGTATTATGTTTATTAGGTATGCCAATGGCCAAAACTATGGCCATTGGCATGCCAAAGTGTTGAAAAGCTGAAAAAATCAAAAGTTTTTTTTGGCAGATTTCAGCTGTTTAAGCAGAGCACAGGGCACGCAAATGCAATCATGCAGAAAATTTTAAAAATTAGTAAAAAGTCAATTAAATATCAAACATCAATTTTGCCGTTATACTGGGCAGCATACAGACTCATAACAATGACAGGTAACAGTGGTTGCTAAGGCCACAAGCTCCAGTGTGGAGGTGTAACTAAGTCAGTAGGGGTATGTAAATGAGCTAAATTTATTGAATAGCAAAATGGGAGACCGTGTCCATGGGTATGTAACCATGAAGAAGCTATAATGTGGTGGTGTAAGCAGAAGAAGCAGCTGACATGAAAAGGGTGTGTGACATGCTTGGTGTAAGCATAGTAGAGCTCCACAGCTTCTATTTGCACTCAGCTAAGCACAGCTAAGCAAGGGAGTGTGACTGAGGCTGCTTAGCTGTGCTTAGCTAGTTCAAGAAATGATGAGGGTGTTCGTGCCCAGGTGAGGGCCCTTTCTGGACAGCAATATTTACACTAGCTGAAACAGTTTGCACGGTGCCCCACAGGGCTTAAAAGGGGAGGAAATTTTTTAAAAAATGGGAGATAGCAGAATAAAGGCAATCAACTACAGATAAGTAATAAGGCCTCTACCACTCACAGTGGCCCATTTAAACCCTGCAATAATATAGCTGGCAGGTGGAATGTATCATAGTCAGCCAATCACACAGGCAGTATCTGCAGCACATCAGTATAAACTATGCAAACACCCTTCAGTCTGTTTTTTCCCACAAACTCTGAACATTGGAGTACACACTTGGGAATTTTAACTGACAAAATGATAGGGCCTGCTGCTGCTTTGCTACATCTCTACATGCTGCAGACTAATTGTGGTGATGAGTATGACATTGACAACTGGCCCAGACTGAGGAGGAGGAGAGTGTTCAGACCCAGGGTAACCTTTCAGGGGCTACATGAGCTGGAGATACCAGACCATTATAAGGTGGACAGGGACATACTACAGCAACTCATTGAGCTATGCTGGCCTCACCTCAGATACAGAACCAACAGAGGGAAACCCATCCCGATCAAAACCAAGGTATGTGTAGCCTTATGAATACTAATTGCAGGTACTTTCCAAACACCTGCAAGGGACATCATGGGTGTCTCACAGGCATCTGCATCCAGGGTGCTCCACCAGTTTCTGGATGTCATGCTAAGACATGCCAGTGAGCACATTTATTTTCCCAGCACCCCTGAGGAGAGAACCAGCAATAGGCATCTCTTCCACCATGTGGCACACAACTCAGAGGTACTGGGTGCCATAGACTGCACTCATATCCACATCAAAGCACCACCCGGTGAAGACAGTAGAGTGTACGTCAACTGCAAGGGCTATCACTCCATCAACTGCCAGTCATATGCAAAGCCCAGGGCATTATCATGAATGTCTGTGCTGGCAGCCCTGGCAGTTAAAATGACTCCCACATCTGGCATGCTTCACAGCTATCATGACTCTCACATCTGGCATACTTCACAGCTGTACCAGACATTTGCCGGGGGGACATCCCGTATGGCCATCCCGTGGGGGATACTGGCTATGCACTGGAACCGTGGATGATGACACCCATCAGAAATGCACACAGACACACAGACACACACACACACACACACACACACACACACACACACACACACACACACTGAAGAATGACATAATGAGGCACACACACACACACACACACACACACACACACACACACACACACACACACACACACACACACACACACACAAACTAGGAACATTGTAGAGTGTGTGCTTGGGCTGTTCAAGTCATGGTTACGCTGCCTTGATATATCTGATGGACCCCTGCAGTACTCTCCAGCCACATTGTGCACACATGTTCATAGGATGTGCCATGTTACACAATATGATCCTGCAGAAACAGCTGCAGCAGGAACATCACAGGGAAGGGGCACACAGTCTCCCACCATTGCCAAGGTCCCCACAGGTAGAAGGGGACTCGGAGGAGGAACCCCCCTGAGCTTGCCCCTGTAGGCAGATGTAGGCATTCCCAGTATGCCCTGGCATTGGCAAAGAGGCAAAGCATAGCACATGCACTGACACCCTAGGAACCCAGGGACTGACACTTCTCTCCAACTTGCACACAAAGTAAAATGGATGCTACACACATCACACTACCTGTACCTTACCATGTATAGGCTGTGTACTGCATGCATCCTACAGAGTCAGCCCTCAAGCACTGTCCTCACAACTGCGACAGTCTTCTTAGCAATAAATGAATGGAGTAGAATCTTTTGGTAGCATATCTAAGGTATCGCTGCATGTATGCAAGGAAATGGAGTGGCCTACTGGGATAGCAACAGACAGCTATGTGGGACAACAGGAAATGTCCACCCAGTACTGGCTTCCCCAGAGTATGCAGTAGTCCCCTAGGTGACAAAACACACTGCAGTGTATGTGGGGGACTAACAAACTGGGGGGGTCATAGTTCACATGCATGGATATCAATGTTGGGGTCCCATACTCTCCCCTCAGCCACCCCCAGCAAGTCAGCTATAGAAAACCATAAAGAAAGGTCTGGCAAAGGCCCACAAATAGGGGCAATGATTAAATATTCCTCTTGCAGACTTACACAGTGATATCACAGCAGGTCTTGCAGTTGCATTAGGTCTCTGAAGGGTATGAAGTCTGAAACTCAAATGTCTGCCATTACATTGTAACCTTTGGTCTGTAGTGATATGCCAGTATTCTCCAAGACAGGCACAACACTATGCTAAATGGAACCAGAATGTAAAACCAACATCTGCACAGTCTGTTCAAATGTGTACAGTTGACAGGTATGCCAACCAACACACCCGTGTTCCTATAGAAATGCAGTAACATTTTTGTTTGTAGGGTAATAGCAGCAGAGCATACATTCCCAGGGCTGTCCCAATTAACTTGATAACTTGTTGCATGTTCACAATATGCAGGGGTCAATGAGCTATGTATATGTGTGGTTAATACTGTCAGGAAGAGGGCAGCACTTACTCTTGGCTGTTGTGGCCTAGTGGCCTAGGTACAGTACTGTGTCCATGTTCCAAGACTTTCTGTGCCAACTATTTTCCATGTCAGCTACACCTACAGTAGGAGTTGTATACACTGTTCATAAGTCAATATCTATTACTGCAGGAAAAATGGACAAGTCAGGGACAGGGGGCCACACATATGGACAGTGCACAGCTCAGAGTAACCTACACAAGTGCCTAGCATACCTCTCAATTGTACAGATTTTTGCAGAGTGTCCAGATTTTTGCATCATAATGTTAGTCTGTTTTTCATGAAATTGTGGTTTTCAGGCAAATCACTGGCTAATCATTAAAGACTGAAGTCGGAAAATAATGACAGCTTTTAGTTTCAGACTTCATACCCTTTAGAAAAATGCATGCTAATGCAAAACCTGTTATTGTATCAACTAAGTTTGTAAGTGCAATATTTAAAATGTGTCCTTATTTTTGGGCCTTTGTCTCCCAATTATTTATGGCTTTGTCCAGATTTCTGGCTCTAAGAGGTTGAGAGGTATGCTGCCCAATAGGACAGCAGGTAACTGAAAGTCAATGTATTGCCAGGTTATAAATGGCTGCCACCTTACTGTGTCAGCACTGATAAGTCACTGGCCACCATCCATACCCCTGGAATGACAGGCTGTCACAGAAGGACCACAAGCATGCCTTGTATATCTGTTCTGCTTGTCTTAATATTGCGTTTGCCTGCCAAACTATTTGCAAAACAAGAAAGGTTCATGTCGAAACATCAATAGCAGATAGTGGAGAAGCAGACATCATACCCATAAGAAAAAGCAAGCAAATCCCAAACCGGTCTTCCAACTGTCTATGTTTGGCAGAGCATTATTAGCACCCTATTCCCGTGTGTGGGCCTGTGTCTGACTGTCATATATGGGCCTGTCCAGTTGTCAGTCTGTGACAGGTTGACAGCTAGGGCCAACATGTAGCCTCATAATAACATAGCAATACAAACCATCTGAGGACCACAGCAGATGTAGTGGAGCAATGATGGACAACTTGCTAAATAGGTACACTCAGAGGTGTGAAGCCCATAACCCTGTGTGTGATGTTACAGCATCTACCGCTCACACCAGAAATACAAATACATAACAGCAGCCACTGTGGGCAAAGCCTGTGACTAGACTACAGAAGAACAATGAGACACACATAAGGTGAAGGGGAAACACTGACCAGACAAATGGAGAATCTGCATACCGAACAAATTGTGCAGTAATATAGGTTCCCTGCAATGTTTGGAGTCAGTAAACATCAGTCACAACTACATAACACACACCCACATAAGTGGAGGTCCTCAAGAAAACAAAAACACAAAGGACACTTCAGAGGCAAAAACACATGAGAACTGCACAAACCTATACACCACAGAACATGCATAGTCCACACACCAGTGTCTTGCAACTACTGTGGCCTTACCATAAACCCAACATATTACTCCTAGGAGACTCCATCGTGAGACACACAGATGTGCCTCTCAGCAGGCTGGATAAGGAGAAAGTCATGCTTACTTGTTTGTCAGGTGCCAGAATCTACCATATCACACATGCATTCAAGTCACTCCACAACAGGTACTGTTATCACTCTGGCTTAGTTCATGGCGATGTGAACAACGTCAGATGTACCTCCCTGAACTATAGAAAGACAGATATGTTTCAGCTTGCTGAATATGTGTCCCATGCAGGTATGCCCCTAGACTTAAACACCATTCTGCCATCACCTGGAATGATGGCTCAATACAAACAGAAAACGATTGCCAGTAACAATTGGCTTACTTACTGGTATCATCCCAGGGAGGATCCACTGCCTGGCAGCCTGGGAACACATGATCGACAGACCATGATGCTTTGCTAGAGATGGCCTGCATTTGTCTCACTTGGCTAAAGGCCCTTGCCTCCCCCATAGTGCCTTTTTAGGGAAAGTCATGGGGTCAATACTACCAATATAAAACACTCAACAAAATGCAAATTAAAGGGCATACCGCTAAATGCTAGGAGCCTAAATAGGAAAATTCACTCATTGCAAGCATTTCTAACCCTGGAAGATGGTGACATTTGTGCACTCAAAGAAACCTGGGCCACACCTGCAGAGAGCAACCCATCTTTACCTGATCACTCATCCTATCACACAGCCAGACCCCAAAATGTGGGCAGCAAAGCCAAAGGAGGTGGAGTAGAAATATATATTAGACAGACACACACCTCCAGGCTGGTCAAACAGCCTGACACACATGAGACACTCCAAGTGCAGTCAACTATTGACAAGACCCCTATACAAATTATAGGTAGCTACAGGCCAACATGTCTGACTCAGGATACCCACCCCACATATCTGGCCCTCTACAAATCTATCAAGATTCAACCTGTTACCCTGATCCTGGCTGACTTATATTACCTAACCAGTGATTGGAAAACCAACCATGCCAGAACAGAAATGCACAAAGATTCCCACATCTTATCAATGCTAAATCCTTAGGACAACTATTTGATACCCCCACAAGATGTGATATATATGTCAGGCTTGGCAGTAACCAACATGATTAACCACTGCAGCACTCCTACGGTATCATTCTCTCTAGCAAGATCTGACAAAAAAGCAATCACATTCATTATCACCATCTCTCCTGACCCCCCCCCCCAGCCATGGTAAAATGAAAATGTCTCCCAAGCTGATCCCAACAACAACAGGGATGGTATAAACAGCTGAACCGCCCCCTACCAATGTACACAAAAGTATTATACCAGCATATATATATATATATATGAGAGAGAGAATGTCAGAGAGAGACATCATCCATCAGGGAGAGGAAACTAGACCATCAACAATCACACAAAATCTGCTGCAATAATCTGCAAAAAAATATACAAACAAAACAAAAAGACCAAGAAGGTGACCAAGAAATCCAAGTGCAGCCTTTCAAGGCCTGAAACAACAACAAATAAGAGCACCAGAGCACCAGTGAAATCCTCCTCGTAAACTCAGGAGCCCGTAATCTAACACAGGCACATAAGGCCTTTCCTCAGCAATCATAACCTCTTCTCAAAAATTCCCCCTCCCTGTGCAGAACTGGTGGTGTCAAGGACACATACACAGCAAACATGCTGTAGATATATAGCCATACTGGCTGACAGAGATTCAGGAAATGTCTCCCCTCAGTCCACCTCAATCAGGAAAGAAGGACATCCCTAGTACCTGACCACACAACCCTTATCACTAGAGAACAGGGCATCACTGCCCTCTCAAAGCCAAGAAGACAGCTTCCATGGGACATGAATACATCCCAGGCTGCTGCCTACATGAACCCAAGCATGAACTGGCAGCATCATTATGCACCCTACACAACCCAAGCCTGAGTGCTACCTTTGTCACAGCCGAGTAGCTATCATCCCTTTACACCAAGGCGGAGTGTTTACCAATCCAGAAAATTAAAGACACATCAGCCTAACTACCCTGCTCTGCAAGGCCTTGCAATGGATTATCATAGACCTCATTAACAGGGACATTTGCAAACTCCAAATACTTGACCCCAGACAGCTGCCTTTCTGAAGGAGAGGTATGTCAATGAACTCTGATTGACTTCACTGAGACAGCAAACAAAGTCATGGATGAGGGAAAGACGGTGCACTCCTGCCACCTTGACTTGGCCAAAGCTTTACACACTAGTCCCCACTTGGCCATAGTACATGAACTCTGTTAACTAGGCAGCAATCCATATGTTACCAAATGGGTAGCAAACTGGTTCATTGATAGAACCCACATAATCATAATAGGGCTAGCCAACTCAAACAGCATACCTATAATGAGTGGCATACTGACGTGATTGGTCTGGGGGCCTCGGGTATACAGGATATACTTCCCTGAGGTGCAGGCCGAAAACACTGGCCTATGGCTGACCAAGTTGGCAGATGACTGCAAGCTGGGAACAGTCATCAATACCCAAAGTGATGTGGAAAATCTACAACAGGGTCTCACCATGCAGCCAGAAACATGACCTCAAGCTGAATGCCTGCAGATGCATCATCATCATCTCCTTCAGGGAGACTGATGTCCCCACATATTATCACATTAACAACAATGTCCTACATACACAATCAGTAGTGAGGCATTTGGCCACCCTGGTTGATAGCAACATGAAGTCTGAGCACCATATTGCTTCCATTGTACAGAAAGCTTCATAGATGGACCAACTCAAAAGTAAGGGTATCTCATCCAGGGAAAAAGAGGTCATATAAGGCAAATTAGTTTCTACAATGCCTAGCTCACAAAGCACATGCAGCAGCTGGAGAGACCACAGAGGTTCCTCACTGAATGAATTCAGGACCCCAAACACCTACCCTACACAGATAGGCTAACAGCACTGTCCCTCTACTCAGTTCCATACAGACTCCTCAGAGATGACCACTGTCTGGCATACAAAGCAGTCCAAACCCTGCCATGATGGGACTGTTGCACATCTGGAAGTCAAGGCCCACGTGATCAACATGTAGGTGCAGCATCAACCTGGTCTGTGATATCAATGGGGCTTGTTGGTGTGACAGATACATGTCCCATAGACTCCCTCATCTGTGGAATACACTCTCTGTCCACATCAAGCCAAGTTTCTCAATGCACCTTGTGAGGTGCTCCCTGTATAAGTGCATGAGAAATAGAAAATACAGTCCTGTGACTCCACCTGTGTCCCTACTGGACAGGGGGTCTGGGTGATGACATGTCTTAACATGGACTATACTCTCATCTGTGATGGTTATAAGGGCTTCAGGGCCAATAGCCTAGTAACCTCATATCAACCTATCAACCTATAAACAAATGTCTGTCAGTGGTTCACCACATTACTCTATACTGCTCTGCCACTGACATACCTGGAAATCACAGTGCTATGTGGAATATACCACACATATAATGAACATCTCTGCTCAGTAGAATCTACTCTGTACCCACACCAGGCTAAGACTTTTCAGTTAAGAAGAATACCACACAAGCAGGAGATCCCCAGCCAGTATATCACTGAGGTGCTGGACTGTTTACACAACTTCATCAGCCAATTGGCTGTAGCCACACCTCTCAACAAGTCGGATTAGGCAAGAATGTCAATAGTTTGCCTCATAATTTTGGTCTGTGCATCATACATCTTGTATTTCTCTGTGAAGATCTGAGGATTTCTGTCAGTAAGTAATGACACAATACCTTTCTGTGTCAGGCGTCATATATGTCAGAAAATGTCTGCTAAAACAAACCCTGTTACTCTAGCAACTTTCTACATTAATAAGAGCAATATTTACAGTATCTCCCAATGTTTGGGCCAATGCCCCCCCATTTCGGTATGTTATCTCCAGATTTCTTGCACTAACAGTTTGAGAGGTATTGCTGTAGCACACAAAACCCCGGACCGGAGTACAACTATCTCTGGAAAGGCATCCCACTCTTACTATAGCAGGTCATACTGGGCATGCTCCTACACTTAGAGAATTACAGCCCATGTCTAAACCCACATTGGAGTTGCTGATGTCATTCACCTTAGAAGTACCTTTGGACATTTGTCAGCCCTATAAGCTCTGTGGTGTGTGCCATAACTGTGTAACACTATAGTACACATAACCAGATATGTAGGGGTTCTAATCTCAGTCCTGGCAAGTGTGTGTTTGTAGATTAAAGATTTTTATGCCATTTTCACCCAGTACACTTCCCATTGCCCTACTTTACAAGGATTACTGATGTCAGTCACCTTAGAAGTACCTTTGGACAGCTCTCAACCCTATAAGCTCTGTGATGCATGCAATAACTATGCAACACTGTAGTACAAATAACTAGATAGGCAGGGGATCTAATCTTAGTTTTGGCACATGTGTGTGTGTAACTGTGTATGTTCGTATGGTAAAGTATTTTGAGGCCTTTCCCACCCAGTACACTTCCCATTGCCATACTTTACAAGAGCTGCTGATGTAATTCACCTTAGATGTACCTTGGGACACTCTTGCACCCTCTAAACTCTGTGGCGAGTGTGATAACTGTGTAACACTGTAATACAAATTCCTACATAGGTAGGGTTTTAACCTCAATACTGCCAACTGTGATACTGTGTGTGTGTGTGTGTGTGTGTGTGTGTGTGTGTGTGTGTGTGTGTGTGTGTGTGTGTGTGTGTGTGTGTGTGTGTGTGTGTGTGTGTGTGTGTGTGTGTATGTGTGTGTGTGAAAACCATATCCTCTGTCTGTGTGTTTGGGTGAAAAAACATATCTTCTGGAGGTTTGGGTTATACTATTTAGAGGCATGTTTCACCCAGTACACTTCTCACTGCCCTACTTTACAATTTCCACTGATGCTCTTCACCTTAGATGTACCTGTATACACTCTTCAGCCCTTTAAGCTCTGTGGTGCATGCAATAACTGAGTAATACTATAGTACAAATAATTAGATGGGTAGAGGTTCTAATCTTAATATTGACAGCTATAGTACTGTGTGTGTTCTTGTGTGAAGCATATTCCTTGTGGCTGTTGTGTGTGTTAGTTATACCATTTTAAGGTCTGTTCACCCCGTCCCCATGGCATTACTTTAAAGAGCCTCTTAATGGCATCTGCCTTACATGTACCATGCTAAACTATACAGCCCATACCAGTGATCTGTACAGATGTACATGAAATACCCAGATGTTTGCAACCTATATGTGGTCTGTGTCCCCTAACAATGGGCATTTATGAGAAATCACTGCCAAATATGTCACAGTTACCATAGTGGCAGACATGTCAGCATCAGAATTCTTACCTGTCTGAAACATCATGCTGATACAAAGTCTGTTACTCTATCACTTGTCCAGGTTTGTAAGAGTAATATATGAGACCAGTCACTATTTTGGGTGGTTTGTCCCACCATCCATGAAGGCATTCCCAAGATTACTTGTTGTAAAAGGTAGCAAGTTATGTCTTAGCCATATAATCTGTCTGGTGCATGTAATGTGCACGTAGCATTATGGTACATACAAGTGGATATGTAGGGTTACTAATCTGTCTATTGGTAACTGTGTATGTGTTTCTGTGTGCATATCTCCTGTGGTTGTCTTTAATGTGTGTATGTGATGGTTATACCATTTTTTTGCCTCTTCCACCCTGTTAACTCCCCCATTATCAAGCTAGTTGCAGCCTCTACAGATGTCATCCACCTTACAAGCACAGTCACACAGTTTCTAACACAAAGGCACTGTGGTGCATGCAATAGTCATATCACTGTGCATTGTACATAAATAGATAGGTAGGTCATATAATATGAGAAGTGTCAACTCTGTGTGCATTTGTGTTTCAATGCATGTCCCTATGCAGCAGTGTGTGTGTTTCAGATGGGTCTACCATGTTAAGGGCCTCTGAACCCACCATTGGCAATCCTAACAGCCCGTGCAATTCTCACCCACTTGAATAGTACTGGCAGACTCTGCAACACTACATTACCTCTGTGGTGTTTGTGTTATGTATCTAGCACTATTGTTTCTAAAACTGGGCGGGTAGAGGTTCGACTATCAGCAAGGGCAGATCATGAATGTGTGTGTGTGTGTGTGTGTGTGTGTGTGTGTGTGTGTGTGTGTGTGTGTGTGTGTGTGTGTGTGTGTGTACATACATCCCCTTGCACAGTCTACCTGTGTTATGGCCACCAGCATATCTCTCAACCATTTATAGAAAAACATCTGGTTAAAGCCATATGGGATACTGGGGCAAACAGCAGACATTGAGCACACCCTTCACATATTCCTGTGACACACATAGAAAATAGATGCAGAACAGGTCATGCATTTGAATGAACTTTCCAAAGGGTATGTGTTGTAACATGGCAATATCCATCATTAATCTCAATGTCAGTCTGTCATGATTTCCCAAAACATTGGCCAGAAAACCACAAGTATATGACAGATGGAAAGAAATTATGTGTCAAACAGCAGGACAATCTGCAGACATATGCAGAGGTGAGAGGTATGGCCATCTGTACCCATACCTCCCAAGCTCTTAGAGCAAGAAATGTTTACAAAGCCATAAATACTGGGGTGACAAAGGTCACATAATAGGGACCCTTTTTAAATATTGCTCCTACAAACTTATAAGGGTGATAGAGTAAGAGGTTTTGCATTAGCATAGATATTTTGAAGGGTATGAAGTCTACAACTCAAATGTCTGTCATTATTATTTTACATCAACCCTCAATGATTTGGCAACAATTTGCCAGAAAAACACAAGTTTATGAGAAAATGGACCAAAAATATGAGGCAAGAATCTGGACATCCTGTGGAAATCTGTACAGTTGAGAGGTATGTCTGTACCACCCTGCAGGTTGCAGTCCATGTTTGGCAAGGTGTGACCTGTGACAACAACTGAAACAGTGAAAAGAGGTCCCAAGACTATAGGACAAGAAACATGGCATACAGTTCTGTACTGATTGCATAGAGCAGTTATTGCACATTAGAAGCACCTTAATGTTATGAGCTATACTGGAAGCTAAGGTAATGTCACACAAAGAAGGTGTCAGTAGCAAACCAGAGGAAGTCCTGTGTGTTGCACTTGCTGTGGGCATGCTATGTCCTGCCAACTGTCACATTTCTGTAAGTTGTGTCCCACAATCCACATTTGATAATGTCACACACACACATTGTGTGTTGCCTATGTGTGTGTAATATGTAGACATGTGAAGGCCCAATGACTACCTGGTGCCCCCAATAATCCACATGTATTTAGGCATGAATACTAATTTGCAGCACCCACATATGTATGTACAGCCTAAGGCCGTGTGAAGTGTAACTATTTTTCAGTCTCTCGTTGAGCCACATGCTGCTATTAACACACTACAATGGGCCATTCAGTGTGTATGGAATGCTGTCAAGGTTCTAGCCTTCAGCTGAATGCAGACAACAGTGTCAGCATGCCAGACAGCAAGGACATGCCCACAGTATTACCCACATCAGCACCAGCCCTGTAAACACAGAGAGTGTGGTGACAAACCTGGGTAACCTGTATGGCATGTTCCACACAGACAGCCTCTAATCTGTACTCACCCACTGGTTAGAGGTCATGCTGTACACAGGTGTCTGTGGCATGCCAAGACGCCAATGTTGTACTCAGCCCTTCAACAGCTGCTCCATGTACAAGACTATGACTCTATGTGCAATACCAGCATGAAAGGCCAGATTTGCACATGAGATAGCAGACACACATGCTGGTGATTCTCAGGTGTGGCTAACACAGGCTGACCTGTGTCAGGAATACACTCCCCAAACCTGCCAAACACAGTACCATGCATACCCTCATCAACTGGATCAATGTTTAGTGGATGGAAAAGAAATGGCAATGGCAACAGGTGCTGATACGTGAATCTGTTGGGTTTACAGAAATGGCTATTCTTGTAAGGGACCTAGTTCCAGTACTCAAGTAACCTCCTCTGTATGTATGAGCCTGTGGTACTACAGAACACCCAGGTGACATGTATGAAGGCTAGCTGGCTTTGTCAAGGGGTGTGCATGCAAGGTCACACTGTCTGCCCTCATTGTTCCTCAGACACTGTTGCATGCATACACACCTGGTAAACATGTACATATACAGCTGCACCTTGGCTATGAAAAGGTCACTGTGTTTCCACTCTGCCATACTCATCTTTGGTAATGTCAGCCGGCCCATAGCCTGCAGACACACAGACACCTGGAACACAGACAGAATATAGTATGTGAGACTACAGTCACTCAGTCAGCAGTACATCAATAATGCATCATGGCTAAAAAGGTCCATACACTTCGATGTATACCCATGACAATTTCCAGCAGACAGCACCTTACACAGCATTACATTACTACACCTTACTACATTCACTCTGTGCACCAGACCCACATTACCATGTCCCTGCATCGATGGTATTGATAACAAGGATGTGGCACAGGTATCATCATATGCACAGGGTCTGGTGTGGGTTTGCTAGAGACCTAGGCTGGACCATACAGTTGACATCATGTGTGTGTGTGTGTGTGTGTGTGTGTGTGCGTGTGCGTGCGTGTGTGCATGTGTGTGTGTGTGTGTGTGTGTGTGTGTGTGTGTGTGTGTGTGTGTGTGTGTGTGTGTGTGTGTGCGTGTGTGTGTGTGTCTGGAGGGGTGGTGTTCAACTGGGCCATGCAGAGGAGCTGTGTGTGTCTGGTGGTGACCTGCCTATAACAGAGATATGTGAGTGTTTGTATGCACACAGTCAGGCCACGTGGTTGCCCTACACAGGGGTATGTTGGATAGCTGTGGACCGTAAATGGCAGGATGTACAGTTGACTGTCTCAGCCACGGGCATGGAAAGTGGTTCTGCCAAGAGTCTCACTGGCACCACCAGGTCCAAGGCCAGATGCAGTACTACTCCCCATTGGTGACTGCTGTCTGCTGGATCTGTGTCCCTGATGGGACTGGTCAGGACCACATGCCCATAGCCTGCTCTGTTATGGTGTAGATAGCACCCTCCCTTTGGTAGTGCTGGTGGTACTGCCACTATGGGAGTGTGAATGTGCACGGCCACATGGGCTCTCAGCTGATCTTGTTGCTCACCTACATCCATGTGGCTGATGCCCTACTACTACCACATGCTCAAGCACAGACTTTGCATGGTCGAGCAATGACAAAGTCTCACCCCACCATCTATCCACAACATCAGCAAAATGACGTACAACATCACGAATGCTGTGGATGTCATCACACATGGCAGAAAGTGCTGCATTCATGACCCTGAGCATCTGTCTGGTGTAGCATTCAGAACATGCCTCTGCCTTCATAATAGACCAAAACATGCATCGGGTCACACCTGCTGTGACACCTCGGAGAGGTGCTGGATGAGCAGCAGTCCTCCTTTGAGCACTCCTGTCCATCTGCCTGTGTGGGACCTCACCTGCTCTCTGGCTATGGCTAGTGTCTACGCTCAAAATTGCCATAGTCACCACACTAGCCCGTTCCATGCCACCACCCTCCAACTGTCCATTATCTGTGGCTGCTGGGGACTGGGTATGTGTGGGCATACTGACTGTGTGCAGGAACATTGTGGGTGAAAGTCGGATATCAACCAATGGCACAGATTCAGCCCCCAACAACCCCACCTGTCCCTCACTATGACCACCATCATCATCAGAGTCCACTAAGACACTGACAGGTTGTGAGGGGGAGAGACCCAAAACCGCATGTTCACCTGTGAGGGGAAAACACCATACGTAAATCAATACCTGCACTATAACGTTTGCTGATACACACACACACACACACACACACACACACACACACACACACACACACACACACACACACACACACACACACACACACACACACACACACACACACACACACACACACACACACGCATGCACACAGACACATACAAGTGAGGTAGCACAAAGACATTACACAGACCACACAATTTCTGAATGATGACATGCATGACATACAATCAGACCACAACAGACACACTCTGAACAGGCCCTCAACAACATGCAGTGCAGCTATGTCTACAATGTTGCTACTAATATACACCTCTGAGATACGCGAGGAGTGGTAGTATGTGATGGACCTTCACCTAACACACTCTGCACCCATGTACACAATATTGATGTACCCCTGTATAGCTCAGTGGCAACACCTACAGAAATGTACATGCCAATATGTTACAGCTCCTGTGAATAGGCTCCTGTGATGACCACTGTGATGCACTGCAGTTAACCCACCACAAGTGAACATGCACATATTGCAATATGCCTAAGAGTAACAGTTGTGTGCATGGAAAAATGCATGCCCTTAACATGCCTAGGGAATTGGTGAGCCACAACAAGACATTTACATACTCACCAGCTTCAGTGAGCTGTTCCCCATCCAGACCAGAGGTACCTATGTAGTTGCGGAGGAGAGGTATTGTCAGCACACTCACATGTGGCATTGGTACAAAATAACTGATGCATTTCTGAACATGTTCATAGGTTCATAGGTTCATAGGTATGTCCTAGGCTAATGGCCCTGGAGCCTTTATAAGCCTAGCCCATAGGATTATCCTGGCATCGTACCACCCAACCTTAGTTCCCAGTGCGTCTTTCAAGTAGAGCCACTGGAGTGATCCCCGGGGTGAATTTTCTATTTCCCATCCACTCATCAAGATTTCTCTTGATGGGGGCCAGTGAGGTGCTCCACTTGACATGTATGGGAAGTCTATTCCAAAGCAAGGGCAGTCTCTGGGTTATGAACTTGTCCCTCCAGCTTATTCTGTTGATTGTGGTAATGAGGTTGAGGTCTCTGAAGCATGTAGTGTGGAGGGATTGGGATTTCTTTAGATGTAGCATTTCTAACAGAGCTGGGTCAGACATGGCTTTGTAAGTCAAGCAGAGATCGCCTCTAAGTAGGCGATATAAGACTGAGAATAGTTGGTGTTTTTTGAGTCTGTCCATATAGGACAAGTGTTTAAGGCCTAAGATCCTCTTTGTGAGGTATTTTTGTGGCCTCTCCAGTTGTTGTAGGTGTCTAGTGAGGTACATGCCAAATGGGGCATTGTACTCAATAATTGGCCTAATGAGGGAAGAGTAGAGGGAGACAGTGACCTCTTTCTTCCTGGATGCAAAACTCTTAGTAATGAGATGTGCCATATAGAAGGACTTTCTGACCACAGTGGCAATGTGGTGGTCAAAAAAGAGTTTGCTGTCAACCTGTCTTCCCAGATCTCTTATGATGCCTTCTGTGTTCAGTGGACTACCATCGATGTGATAATTCATGGGAACCAGGTTTTTCCCAAAGGGGATGATGACACATTTTTTGGCATTGAGCTTAACGCCATGGTTCTGACCTCAGTCATTGGTCTCAGTGAGGCCGTTCTGTAGGATGTCAACATCACTTTGGGAGTTAATTATGGCTCCTAACTTGCAATTGTCTGTGAACTTTGTCAGCCAGAGGCCCTCTGTGTTGGCTTGAACTTCAGAGAAGTAGATACCAAACAGGACAGGAAGACCGAACCCTGTGTGACTGGTCGAAAGTCTGACTTTTAGTCAGCTACTTTTACACTGTGGGTTTTATCTGTGAGCCAGTTTGCAACCCACCTAGTGATATAGGGGTTGATGCCTAGCTTAGTGAGTTTTTCTATGATTCCTGAGTGGGGGAATGGTATTAAAGGCCTTAGCCAGATCAAGGTAGGCTGTATGAACCACCTTACCTTCATCCACAGCTTTGGTGACGGACTCAAAGAAGTCGATCAGGTTGAGCAGGCATAACCTACCCTTCACAAAACCAAACTGTGTGGGATCCAGAGTTTGGAGGTTCCCTATATCTTTGTTTCTAAGGTCCATGATGATGCATTACATAGCTTTGTATATCAGATTTGTCAGGTTAATGGGGGTGATAGTTCCCAGGGTCTATAGTCGCTCCTCCTTTATGGAGAGGGATGACTGTAGCAATGCACCATTTGGTAGGGACAAAGCCTGAGATGAGGTTGTGATTGAACAGGGCACACAGGTGAGGTGCCAGTTCACTCTGTAATTCATGTAGAACATAGCCAGGGATATTGTCAGGTCCCATAGAATCTGTATTATTGGCCTTGGACAGTGCTGTTTTAACTTGTGCTGCAGTAATACTAGGTGCCTGGCAATCTACTGGTATTGTGATTGTACAGTACAAGCTCTGATACTACACAATTTGCTGTCATTCACAATAGATGTGCACTTGTGTGCATTACAAAACCCCATCCCCAAATGCAGTTTGACCTGACATATGCATCCAGATACTCCAAGGATGCCAGTATGTGTGATACACTATTGAGGTGATGTCCACTGGGGCCTTACCTGGGCACTCCTTGCCTGTTGACTATGTGCCACCCACCTCTACGACATGTCTTTGTTTTGTTTCCTGGGGTGTAGTGGCTGCCGCAAGGTTAGTGAGGAACTCCTCTGTTGCTGTCAGTGGGGCTTGCATAGCAGGCCCCATACCTGTGGCTGTATGGTCCTTGGCCATAGCTGCAGCCCTTTGCCGGGCATGGTAGATAAGGTCAGTGGCGTGGTGCCTGACCTGTACATATGTTCAACCATGCTGCCCAAGATTGTTTACAGTTGCCACTAGTTCTGTCCACAGGGTGGTCTGTTCTTGCTGTTGCTGTCTGCTTCTCTCCAACATGACCGTGTGATGCAGTCTTAGTGCATCCAGGATTGCTGCAGTTTCAGCTTCAGAAAATGCTGGCTGGTGGTGTTGATGCATTCCACCTGAAAGACATGAACAGGGAAACACATCAAAGGAACTCATACATTGGCCACAATTATGTACAGATCCTGCACATCCATGTTTGCTAACACTATCCAACGCTAACACCCACACCATACCCCTGCCATCTACCAGCACAGTATGTTTGTGGGTGTGTCACCATACAGGCATTACAGCATGCATTGCACTCCTGGTCCTGATGTTTCATGTCCCCCCCCCCAATGAGGACCATTAATGTGCATAATCCTCCATTCATCATTCACATTAGATGGCTCATGCAGCAGCTGGGGACATCACAGAAGTTCCCTACTAGGGCATACCAGCCCATCAGGCATCTACCGCACACCTATAGGCTATAAGGCCAACCCACTAGCTAGTGTCATACATACCCCTCATGAGTCACCTCACTCTGGTATACCAGGTAATCACTCACTCCACATTGCTTGGACTGCTGCATGAGTGCAAGTCATGCTCCACTCTGTTAACATACACACACACACACACACACACACACACACACACACACACACACACACACACAAACCTCTACCTGGTGAGTGACCTGGGCTGGCCTTGTTGGCATTGGATGTGTGTCACACACAATCACCCTGTGGTGGAATGGGCATCCTGTCCACATCATTCAGAGTAGCTACCTACACTTTTGCAGGCATAACATGGTCAACTAGATGGTTAATGGCACATACACTCTTGGGATACCACTTGTGTCCCTGTTGGATGGGGACATCAGCTGCTGCCTTGCATACACATTGGCTAACATGTGGCTTAGGGATATGGCTGCTCATGGCCTACAGCCTAGTAACCTAGTATGGTACCAGGAGTACCATAAGTGTCCTGTCTGCTGTGACAGACTGCGTTGTTATGTGTCTACACACATCAGTGTCATCGACTGCTGGGTGTCCCCTATGGGCAGCATTAAAGTACCATGTCTTCCAGCCTACATCCCACAGATAGGTGAGTTCTCCTACAAGTGCATGTGGACATTCCAGGAACATCTGAGCTACAAAATAACTGAGATCAGTGCATATGCGTTGTAGGGTGACCTCCTCATAGGCATCTGACATCTTTAGCACCCAGATGTTTGTGGAATGTGTACATGTGCCTGAAAGATGTAGAACCCCCCCCCCGCCAGACAAATGTGTATTTCCGCACACAAGTTGAACAATACATGATGTTTGTTCACATAGTTTGGGGAATGTGTCTGTGGCATGCCAGACCCCTGGGGGAACAGTGATGGTACCTGGGTATCTGGTACTGTATCCATTCCCTTACATTGTAAGCACAGTATGTACACACTGCTGCTGACCCAGTGCCAGCATCCACCCACTATGACTACCTACAACTTGCTGTCCTGCTGCAGAGGTCACCAGGTATGCTAGCCATAGGTGTGAGGCTATCAGATACAGGTGTGGAGTACACACTCACTAGGCAGAGTACGTCAAGAATGGTCAGGGAGACCTGGACAATCTGTGAAATAATCCTGTATGGCATTGTCAGACTGAGAGGGGCTCAATGGCGGTCATGATTTTATATGCCATCTGTACCCATCAGTACGTACTGTCAGTGTGTCACCCCTGCACTGGCTCAATCATCAGGGAGCCTAAATACTCACCACTACCATCAGTGAGGGATGTATACAATGGCAGGATGATAAGTACGGACTCATTAAAGACAAAAGTACAATTATTCTTCAGAGCACACAAAGGTCACAGTCAGTGAGGGGTTCATGTCTCCCTCTTTCTCCACAACCCCAGTAACACTCCACACTGGTACACCTATGAGGTTAACATCTCAGCAGAGGGGTCAATCCAAAACATCCATCAGCCTCTCTGTTCGACCAGTACTTTGGGTTCCTGGCCAAGTAGCCGACACATACACTTTGCTATTTGAGTTTTGAATCACACACACACACAAACACACACACACACACACACACACACACACACACACACACACACACACACACACTTGGTAAAGTCTGGCACAACTTTGCTACCTATGGTCCCTTCAGCCCAGACTTTAAGGTAGTTCTGACTGCCACAATCCATCTCTTTAACAGCTACACTAAGGCCCTCAACAAAGGGTGATAAATCCTACTGTGTGATGAGCCTATTAGCAAAATGGTAAGTGTGACCAAGACCAAGGCTATTGGAGTGAGCTATACAGTGTCACTAAGTGCATATGCAAGTACACTAAGAGCTGACTTAGTGCTATACAGACCAGACACAATGACAAGGTTTATCGATATGTGATAATAACTAATAAAGGAACAAGAGAATACTCTATAAATGCAGTAACTACACAGTTCAGACTCACATGGATTCATTTAAGACAACATTGCAGGACAGTCTGCAATAGATACAGGAAACATGTAAAGTACTAGGTGCATAGGTTCATAGGATGATACTAGGCTATTGGCTCAGATGCCTTCATAAGCCTAGCCCAGATTTTTGCCCATGTCCCTTCAAAGTCAGCACCTGTTTTTCCTGTCCAGCTGGGACACAGTCATCTAGATTATTCTTAAAGAGGGCTAGAGAGGTACTCTGCTAGACATGGGGAGGGAGTGTATTTTACAGACAGTGTAGTGTCTGGACACAAATCTATTCCACCAACAAGTACTATTCATGTTACAGATCAGGTGAGGGCCTTGGGTGTGGGTTGCATGAATTGGGTTTGTCTTACATATATGCAGAAACTCCATCAAGGCTGGTTTGGAAATGACCTTGTATGCCAGACACAGGTCACCTATAATCAGTCTGTATGAGACAGAGTAGAGGGATAGGGCTTTCAGCGTATCTGTATAGGATAGGTGTTGCAGACCCTGGATTTTCCTGGTCAGGGACCCCTGTGCCCTCTGCAACTGCTGCATGTGCTTGGCAAGGTACATGCCAAAGGAGCCATTGTACTCGGTAATGGGTCTGATAAGGGAGGAGTACATGGATGTTATGGCTTCCTGGTTCCTGATGACATACCCTTATTTGTGAGGTGGACCATGTAGACAGCCTTCCATACAATGGTGCCAACACAGTGGGAAACTGTCAGGTTGCTATCAACCTTGGTGAACAAGTCATCTCATGCCTGATTACATGCCCAGTGCATTGTTATTACTGTCATAATTAGTGTGGATGACATCTACCACAACAGGGATAATGATGCATTTCTTGGCATTCATTTTGAGGCAATGCTTTTGGCACCAGCCATTAATTTAGGTACGGTCTCCTGGAGTATGCTCACATCACTAGGGGAATGTAAGACAGTGGACATTTTGCAGTCATCTGTAAACCTGGTCAGCCACAGACCACTGGTTTTGTCTTGCACCTCAGAAAAGTATATCTCAAACAGTAGAGCCCCCCAGACCAATCCTTGAGGTACACCACTCTTTAAGGGTCTATACTAGAGGTGGCTTCCACTACTTTGACTGAGTGGGTAATATCATTGAGCCGGTTAGCTACCCATCTGGTAACATACAGGCTGATGCCTAGCTGTGTAGGCTTATGTATTATGGCTGACTGGAGATTATTGTCAGAGGCTTTGGCTAGGTGAAGGTAGGCATTGTGCACCGTCTTCCCCCCATCCATGTGTTTTTTGACCATTTCAAAGAAGTCAACCAGGTTTAACAGGCCTGATCTACCTTTGACAATACCAAACTGTGTGGGCTCAAGAGTTTTGAGGTTGCCAATGTCCCTGTTTATAAGGTCCTTGATAATGCCTTCATGGCCTTGCAGATCAGGCTAGTTAAGCTAATGTGCATATGACTGGCTGTGTCAGTGGATGTTCCACCTTTGTGTAGAGGGATGACAGTGGCTGTTCTCTATGCAGATGAGTGACACTGGTGCTCAGGCTTTAGTTGACTACAGTATGTAATGGAGCTGAAAGCTCATGCCTGAGTTCATGTAGGATGCAGCCAGGGATGTTATCAGGTCCCATTGTGACTTCTGTTTGTTGCCTTTGAGAGGGTATTACATACCTGCTCCCTGATGATGAGGGAAGGGGTCAGTTGCAGTGCATGTCCTTGTTTACTGAAGGGGGGACGGGGGGGTGAGGTTATCACTTAACTTGTCTGCAGCAGGTTGGCTATATCTATGGCGTATGTGTATGTGGCGTTATTGACCACTAGTACAGAGCAGATTTGGGTGCTGCCTCTGAGATTGCAGACATATGTGAAGAAGGCCTTGTGATTGGCCTTGGTGGATGTGTTCAATTTGCACTCAAAGTTAGCCTTAGAGTAATTCACCTGTGACCTTATTTGCTTGTTCAGACAAAGATGACATTGCTTCCAATTTGGCACCTGCTCCTTCCTGGCCCTGTACAGCACATATTTCCACCTATTATGGAGTTTGTGTATTACTGCTGTCCACCACAGAGGTTTACTCTACCTTGAGGGTGATGATTTTGTCCTATCAGGTATTGCTGAGTCCATACAGCTATGTAGGTGCTCATATAGTTTGTGGGTGTAGGCTTGGACATTACTGCCAGTTCCACCTGAAGGGATGGTGACTGTGAAGCTACTTATACCTGCTCTGAGGAGATTATATTCAATTTTGGAAACGTGTTTTTGTTTGACCCTGACAAGGGGGGCAGGGGAGAGGGTTACCTTAAAAGTGATGGCTTTATGGTCAGATCTTACCAAGGATAATGACATTGTAGGAGTGCTACTGTGGCTATTTGTGTTGGTTAGGACCAGGTACAGGATATTTCCACCTGTCATAGGGGTGTTGACCAGCTGAGCCAATGCATTGGCACTGACAAAGCCATGGAATCTCTGTGCATTCATGTTCAGGTAGAATAGGTCATGCACTCTATGGTTGGGTAGTTAAAGTCATCCAGGATCAGGGCAGAGAGTTGAATCTTGACAGATTCAAGTAAGTCCACATAGGTGTAGTGGGTGTCCTAAGTCATGTTTGGAGGTCTGTAGCTAGCTATGATTTGAATAGGTGTTTTCTCAACAGTTAACTGCACTTGGGATGTCTCCTGTGCGTCATAATGTTTGACCAGCCTGGAGGTGTGTATGTGTATGATAAAGTTTGAAATTCCACCTCCTTTGGCTTTGCAGCCCTCCATTTGGGGAATGAAAGTATGGTAGGATGAGTAACCTTACAAGGTTAGTGTGTTCTCCACAGCTTCAAACCAGGTTTCAGTGACTGCGCAAATGTCAGCATCCTCCAGGACAAGGAATGCTTGCAATGATTTTAGTTTCATGCTAAAATTCCTAGCATTTAGCAGCATTACCTTTACATTTCATTTATAATAAGCTTTCATGGTGGTAATTTTCTGCTCATGAATTTGCCTAAAAAAGGCACTATGGGGAAGGCAAGTGCCTTTGCCAGATGTTTAAAGCCCAGGGGAGACAGATGAAGGCCATGTCTGGCAAAGCATTGTGGTCTGTCAATCATGTACTGTCATGTGACTGAGACAGCAAGGATTCCAGGTTCTTAATGTGATGGCATCTCTCACATATTGCTTTCCTATGTGGTAGTAGCACAGAGCTGTCTGTGTATGTAAGGCAGTGGCTACACTATTTCAGGATGCCCATATCAACTGGACTAGCATGAGAAAGCACAGGAAATTGACCGTCCGTGGTTATCAGCATCTGTGAAAGAGAGGTCAGTGATAGTAGAGTGGGTACTATCTGAGGATAGCACCTATAGGTGTGAGTATGGCTGGATAACATCAAGACAGTACCTGCAGGTGAGGGCCTCACTCATACAGGAGTGCTGGTAATGGAAAAAAATGCAACTGAGATACCTCTCAAAGGGTTAACACTGCACAAAAGCACAGTCATGTGCATGCTGGGTTTAAATACCACAACAACGAAGGTAAAATAGGAACACTGGGAGTGACCAGTCAACCCTTGTCCCTGAGCTGTAGGCTCAACATCCTATGGCAGACCAGTGCCAACCAGTTCACTTACTCCCAGTAAGTGCAGGCAGGCCTTGGACAACACTAGATGGCATAGCAGAAAACACAAGAATCACACAAACAGATTTGAATGCAGCAAAGCCTGTAACCAGACTATGCTAAACATATTTAAAATCTTTTTAGGTCAGTGTAACACAGATGAACATATACACAATTAAATATGACAATAGCAAACAAGAGCAAATTAATTTAAACAGATTAACCAGTTAACCAATAGTAAAGCTCAGAACAGAGCCCTGTTCCAGCATTCTTCAGTCACACAACTTCTAACTGCACATTCTTGCCACTTAGGGTGTAGGGGAACCATCTCCAAGAAAGATGGCCTGGATTAGTGTTCAAGTTATACAAACAAAGCTATATTCAGCAGGTCATGATGTAGTGTATGCTACAGAAAACATGTCATACCAATGCCACAAAAACACAGTTCAAATGAGCAGTCACAATGATCCTTTAACCAGCAGTTTCTAGCTCAGAAAAGCATAATCTAGCCTCTCCTCCCACAACAATGCAGACCACAAACCTTCTTCATGTAAAACAACTGGCCTAAAGCTCATGTGCTTAAACACACAGCCTTAGCATAACAGACTTACATCAGGATACTAACAAGCAGTAATAAATGCAGCAGAATAAGTGCAATTGAGTCACTGCAAGAAAAGGCAGTGAAAACAAATTGAAGTAATACAGTTGGAATAGACAGAAATACAGTAAAATGTTTTTTGTTTATAGGTTACATGGGCAGGAATGAAACACAATACTTTCTGTTGAGAAATGAAGGGGGGGGTGGGAACTCCCAAATGATCTCTGTCTACTCAGAAGGATAAGCTGATGAGATACACCTGGGAGGTGTAGTCACAAGCCAACAAAAATATTTGAACACAACAAGGGGAACCCTTACAACTCCAACGGAACAGAAAACTTTTAACAAAACAAATGCAATACTGGAATAAGATACAAAATAGATGTGACCAAAGCCTAACTAAAGAGCTTCAAATCAACATTAAATGCAGAGATGACTGATACTCAGAGCACTGCACAACACAGAAACACTTCAGCTAACTACATATGTTTGTAATTAAGAGAGCAATGCTGTGTCTCAGTTACTCACACTACTTTGCTGCTATTCATGTTTAAACGAAAAACTGTTAAACAAAGAACTGAGCGTACAAACGAACTAGAACACTATGAGAGACTACTTCTTAAAATAGGCAGGCATTTATTAGATCCAAATGAAATGTTAGCGCTTTCGGCTAAATCGAATATTTAGCCTTCCTCAGACAAACAGCAGAATATGGAATCACATTTCTTTAAATACATTTGTAAAGCCAGTTAGAATAGAGTGCATTTTTCAATTACACATTACCATGGTTACCTTAAAGCAGGATGGTACATTGCATGTATAAATCTTAGTGGGAATATGTCATTAATAAAAATTGAAATACTCCCACATACGATACAACAGAGTGACAAACATTACCATGTCGCAAAAGTCCTTGTTTATGAAGTCATTTACCCCAATGTTAACATAGAGCAATTTGGTAAACACTACACGTATCTGTCATTTTAAGGTGAGAGTTGGATGTTGGGAAAAGGTTGTAGCTACATTTGGGGAGGTAAGTTGGATAGGAGAGGTTGCTTTTGCAGACAGAAAAGACTGACAAGACAGCAGAAAGTGGCAGTGTATGACACATGAGGGGGGTAAACATCTTGGAGGGTGATTGAGAATCAGAGGCCCATGAGCCCCTAGATGGAAACAGTGGGACTGAGGTCCCCACCCATGGGCAAACACCACTGCCTCTTCACGGCCCCGAAGGTGGCTGTGCTGGGAGCTGGAAAACAGGGGCAGGCTGCCCCTCTAGGTGCACCAGTCTGCCCTCACTCTGGCTCAGGCATCCATCCAAGTCTGTCTGGATGACCCTGTGCACCATACCTCAGAACTTGTTGCAGGTCACAGGTTCCTCTCCGTGCCCGCACCCAGGGGGGGGATGGGCCCCATCCCCTGAGGTGGTTCCACCCGAGGGTGGTGCAGGACCAGCAGAGGAGGCAGTTCTGGGTTCCCAGATGTGCTATGGCCCAGTGCCATGGCCAGATGAGTCGGGGCAGGTGGATCCACTGGGATCTGGCTTCCCAAAAGTGCTATGGTGTTGAGGTTTTTCAAAATGTATTGGTTAGTCATGAACAAAACATTTCAAGATTAGTTTTAACAGCATGTGTGGGTGTTGCAATTAACCTAGAAAAATAGAAGTGAAACAACTGCATAGCAAACAGAACAGTTGCATAAATGGAATAACAGTCAGCATTATAACAGCATGCCAGTTACATTTACAGCAACAGGCCACCAACAACAGTATTTGAACAAGGTATGTTAACATGCAACCAATTAAATATATGAACAATACTAAAACTTAAGTCCCAACATTAGGTTTTGAAAACAACATACCCGTAGTATATGAATAATAATTATTGATGCAGATAAGGGGTGGGGGGAGAGAAAAGAGTCCATAACAACTGTATATGCTTCTATTTTTTACAACAGTACTGCTCAATACTGTACAGGTCTGCCCTCACTTTACATCTACCTATGGCCAAAAGCTTCTGTAGCACATACACAACTGTTAAACTGTCAACCTGGAATGTTATGGGGCAAACTGTGACAACTCTGGATGCATGACTACAAGACTGTCAGGGTTACACATATGATGAAGAAAGTGTACCCTGCACTGATGTTGTGTGAGTATGCTACTGGCATACTTCACCTGTATTCGTATCTGTGTCCAAGGTTATTGGCAGCAGTGACCACTAGCCATGACAGCATGACACTTCAGAGACATGTACCAGGAACAGTGCATTGTGTATGTACCTATCCTGCTGTCATTTGGAGGCATGGGGCTGGACAGTGGAACAGCTGTACACGGTTTATAAGTATACCCTTCCTACAGCTACTACTGACATTTCTTTACCTGTAAGACCTGTGGAGAACATATCTGTTAACACTACCTGACTGCATCTGCAAATATTCAAGATTACTTGAGTGTAAATATTCACACATCTTAGCAGCACTCCCTGGATTCAAACTGTGGTCTGGGTGTGCAAAAATGAACAACAGAGTTATTTCTTGTCACACTGAGCTATTGGGGAACTGCTGTCTCTTGCTTGACTGAATTCTGCCTAATGCTATCTTGAGTAGACAGTCTGACTTTGTAATCTAAGTGTAGTATCACCAAAGACTGAGGTGGCAGCTGAACATACATGTCTGAGATTCATGCATGACAGATAGTGTTTGTTTGTTTGTTTGTGTCTTTCGACTTTTCCCGGTTAGGGGTCGCCACAGCAGAACTCCAGTCCGCTAATGATTGGTAGTTGATTTTTATGTGTCGAGTTATCAGCCCTGATGCACAACCTTCAATGAAGGTACGCCCATTCACGCATGTCTCCACGCAGAAGACGCTCTAGCTGAGAATCGAACCGGACAGCGTCTTACTGTGAGGCGACAATGCTACCGCAGCACCACAGATAGTGTACTGTGTAATAATCCTTTGAAATAATAAGATCCAAAATGCAAAGGTTAACACAAGGCAATGCTGCAGGGGACACACTATAATACATTACACATTACTATTCAAGGTTCAGATTTTAGTGCAGGACATATTTATATCTTGTTTTACAGCTCCACAATCTACAGTTTTGCATAACTGCTTGTTATCAGAACAACCTTAGTCAATGCATGTTGTCAAAGCCATATTTGCTGTGAAGCACCTGTAAACATTTTATTTCTTCAACAACATACCAGATTAAACACAACAGTTTGTGATATAAATCTTTATTTGAGTAACATGACACAGAGCTTGATTCCAATTCAGATTCTACATTCAGTAGTACTGCATATCCTGTAGATCAATATTGGCCTGACAAACTTTATTTATTTAGTACACTCAGAACACACCATACCTTCTGGCAGTAAACAATGTACTGCTTCTTATTTATTGTGCTATATACTGTAAGATAGATCTGTACTCACCACACTCTCGGCACAGCCTTGCCAGTTTGTCTGAATGAGCCTCCACATTGCTAGCTCTCACCTCTGCAGCTGTATGGGAAGAAAACAACCATTATGCATACCTGTCTATCACATACTCAGGCTAGAATTTGGTACAGCTATGGGTGAAATACTTACAAGCTACTGGGGCATTGCTGTCTCTAGCATCTTTGATCCATTGGGTCAAGGGCTTCCCCTTCTTCCACTTTAGTTCGGCATAGTAATGTCATACCTGCTCACCAGTTCAGGGGATTCCATTGGCACTGGTGAGGTCATGTGCCAGACAGTCCCAGGCCTCACATTTGTATTGGGAGCCCTGGTACTGGCCTTGCAGCAATCTGTCATCGTGGTGTTGCATGAGAAGCCCAGCCATGACCTTGGACTCCAAAATGCCCCAGCGCTGCCCCCAAAAGCATGCTCCCTCTCCAACTCAAGACATAGCTCCTGCAGTGATCAAACTACAACAGGTCCTGGCTGTATTTCCACCTGTATGGTTTAAATAAGGCCATATTTCTGCCCTTTGTCATCATTGGACCATTTTGAAAATGCTGATTGGCACTTAGCAGTGCGCAAATCTGCTTAGCTGGGCTGAATGCTGCTTACAATTATACTTCTTAGCAATGCTCAAACCGGGTAAGCAGAGTTATGCACTGCTAAGCATTGCTCAATTTTCATTTCCATACAATTAACGAATTGGACATTAAATAGTCCTGACATATTATTAAGTGTACATATTTTACTTTACATGATGTCCCCCTATGTGCTTTGATTAGATTACTTTGGGGTGTGACTGTACTGTTTGGGACACTTGTGTTTACATGGGGAATTTCACATCATATATCCAGTGACACTGTTTTATTATATCTCCAATCCTTATGCATTTCACTAAATTATCTGATCCTGTCACTTTAATGTATTGGACCCTTGTGTGTAACTGGGTCTTTTACACTTGGGTCTCCACTGCAAATAGGCTTCTGGTCAAGCTGAACCACCACAGTTAACATATTGCAATGTATACAAAAGAAATAAAAAAACATTTACAACATTTCCCTATCACATGTAAAAAGCTGAATGATGAAGATTCGACCCTTGCACCTCATGTACAGGTTCCAGTGGCCTAACCATTCACCCACTGAGGATCTGCTGTCAAGCTGCTATATATACCTCTTTATTTGTGTTTAAACATTGCTGAACACCACACCACACTGTGCCAACCCTCTCAGCTATGCTTACCCTTTACATATAAAGGAAAATAAAAATGATTTCATAAAATCATTTTAAATACATATATCTCAATATATAACTATCAGCATGTCAGTTGCAGGCCAAATACTCTTCATGACAACCCATGGTAGTGTAAACCATGTAATTCTATTAACTTTCTAAGTTTGTAAGAGCAATAATTAAAAAGTGCCCCAATTTTTGACACTTTCTCTCACTTTTCTTTACTGGCTTTGTCCAGATTCTTTGCTCTAACTGCATGTGTATGTATATATATATATATATATATATATATATATATATATATATATATATATATATATATATATATATATATATATATATATATATATAGATATATATATATATATATATATATATATATATATATATATATATATATATATGTGTGTGTGTGTGTGTGTGTGTGTGTGTGTGTGTATATATACAACAGCAATACTAATTCCACAAAGTTTTTTCCCTAATGTTAGATTACCATAATGCATGATATATTTACAAAAGCATTTGGAACTTTTACAGCTCATATGGTGTAGTGGTATGTTGTTGTGATTTTAGTGCACAGAGTCCTTGGTTCAAGACTTGGTAGTGATGACTTTTTCCCCTAATGTTGAATGACCATAATGCATGATATACTTACAATGTTCTAATGCATGCTGGTCTCGAGCATCTTAGATCCATTGGGCCAAGAGTACTCCCTTTCTCTGCTTCAGGTCATCATAATGATGATGCACCTGATCACCAGTTTTAGGGATTCAAATGGCACTGGTGAGGTCATGTGCCAAGGCCTCACATTTGTATTGGGATCCCTGGTACTGGCCCTGCAGCAGTCTGTCATCATGGGTCTTAACCATGAGACCAGCCATGACCCTGGACTCAAGGATACCCCAGCGCTGCACCCAAACCATGCTCCTTCTCCTACTCCAGACATAGCTCCTGCAGTGGTCAAACTCTAACAGGTTCTGCCTGTATTCCCACCTGTGCAGCTTAAATAAGGCTATTTTCCCACCCTTTGCTGCCACTGGACCATTTTCAAAAATGCTGAGCAAAGCTGAGCAGTGTGCAACCCTGCTAAGCTGAGTTGACCAGTGTTTAAAGTAACAAATGCTAAGCAATGCACAAACCAGCTAAGTGGAGCTGAACACTGCTCAGTATTGCTCAGACATTTTCTGTTTAACCATTGCTTAGCATGGCTTAGCACTGCTTAGCAGACTTGAGCTAAGGGAAAACATGATTTTTCATAACAAATAAAAACTTAAATGAGGTATTGTACACTAATTACTCATTATTGCTGCATTATTATTAAGTGTATATATTTTGCTTTACATGACGTCCCCTATGTGCTTTGATTACATTACCTTGGGGTGTGACTGTACTGTATGGGACACTTGTGTTTACATGGGGGATTTCACATTATATATCCCCTGGCACTGCAATTCTGAACCAACTACACTACCCTGATTAACAAATATCAATTACTACATCATTTAAAAATATTAACAATGCTTTCCCATGTAAAAATGAATAGCCTGTCTTGGTAGTCAAACTGTTAACTACTGTGTGCAAAGCCAGAACTCTAACCACTACACTAAATTACCATTGAATATTTCAGTTATGTATTTGTATTTAGCTCCTATAAGATGTTTAAGCAATGCTGAGCACAGTGTCATGACACGCAAACCCACTCAGCTACGCTTAAACTTCACTTTTAATGGAAAAAAAAATGAATACAACTTTAATTAGCTATATTACTACTATTAATAATTAATATTTGGTAATGCACAACCTGTCATTCTATCAACTTTTTAAGTCTCTCTGAGAAATATTTTAGTAATTTCCCCTATTTTGGGACCTTTGTCCCACATTTATTTCATGGATTTATCCAAATTTCTTGCTGGCAGAGGTTGAGGTGTATGTCCGAGGACACAAGTTTACTGTAAAGTGCCATATGGCACTTTGACAATGCAGGGGGTGTGTTACAGTTCCTGCTACACACCCCATGCATTGCATTTCATTCGCAGATCCTGCTTTCAGTGTCCTGGGCACTGATAGCATTGTAAAGTGCCGTACGGCACTTTGACAATGCGGGGGGGTGTTACAGTTCCTGTCACATGCTCCCTGCATTGTATTCTATTGTATTAATTTGCTTTCAGTGTCCGCAGACACTGAACACATTTAAAAAGTGCTGTATGGCACTTTGACAGTGCAGGGGGAGTGTTACAGATCTGCGAGCACTACTGCAACATGCCCCCTGCACTCATTCAGTGTTCCTGTCCACAGATCTGTCTCACTAGCACACCTTCATTAATATGAAAGGCGTGCTACTGAAAAGGGGGTGTGGATGTGAACACCATTCACTCCATGTAGGAATACCACTATTCCTACACAGAGTTTATTGAATCTGGGGGAATGTTTAGTAAGTGAAAAAAGAAAGTAACTCATTTTGCTAGGCATTTAATATTCCATCCTGATAATCTAATCTTTAGTATTCTCTGAAAACAATGGGATTGCTAGAATGCAAGCTTTTAATTATGTATCAAAGTAAACCAAACTGCAGTAGAGCAAGAAATTGTAATAAATCCAATAAAATGCACTGATTCAATACATAAAATAAAATAAAAGATTAGCGCTTTCATACATATAGAGTACTTCTTCAGATCTACACAGTAATAGCAGTTACAATTTAAATAATACAGGCAATTAGTGCTGCAGATCACATGACTTTAATATAAGTTTAAGGGGAATTAACTCATTTAACTCCTTAGTCCCTGTAGCTTGTAAAAGTGACATCTATTTCATCTCTTGACATTCAGTCCTAGTTGTTATATCACCTCCTCTAACATTAGGCTGACAAATCTCTAATACTAAAAATTTAAAATAATGATTATTTCCCATCTGGGTAACATGCTTTGCAAGGGCATTTTTAATATCATTTCTCCTGATACTGTAAAGATGCTCATGTATCCGATTTCTCAAACACCTATTAGTCTTGCCCATATAGAACATTCTGCAGAGCTCACAGGAAGCTAAATACACAACATTCATTGTATTGCAGTCAGCATATGCCTTAAACTCACAGACATGTCCAGTCACAGGGTGTACATACGTATCATCATTACTTACATAAGAACACATGGTACATTTACGACAAGGAAAGGTCTCTGAAATAGCATTCCCTAAATGTTCATTCCCATTATTAACAACTCCATTGGATTTATAACAGAGCAGTCTCTTTTGACATTTCTGATGAGGTTGTCTCATTTAGGGACACTCGATCAAAACCCTACCTGAATTCAGAAGTGGGCCCTGTCAACAACAAGACTGGGAACTTGTTAGGTAAGGCAAGAATGTGCCTTACCTTCTCCAATGATTCTTCTGCTATATGCAATATTATTAAAAAACACTGGAAAATAATATGATCAGATGCTAAATGTATGGAGACATTGGGTGAAGTGCCACAATTTACCTTTAAAAATCAGATTTTTAAGCATCTAAAGATACTGCTCTGTTATAAATCCAACAGATTTGTTAATAATGGGAATGAACATTTAGGGAATGCTATTTCAGGGACCTTTCCTTGTAGTAAATGTACCATGTGTTCTTATGTAAGTAATGATGATATATATGTACACCCTGTGACTGGACATGTCTATGAGCTTAAGGAATATGCTGACTGTAATACAATGAATGTTGTGTATTTAGCTTCCTGTGAGCTCTGCAGAATGTTCTATGTGGGCAAGACTAATAGGTGTTTGAGAGATCGGATACATGAGCATCTTTACAGTATCCGGAGAAATGATAGCAAAAATGCCCTTGCAAAACATGTTACCCAGATGGGAAATAATCATTATTTTAAATTTTCAGTATTAGAGATTTGTCAGCCTAATGTTAGAGGAGATGATATAACAACTAGGACTGAATGTCAAGAGGTGAAATGGATGTTACTTTTACAAGCTACAGGGACTAATGGGTTAAATTAATTAATTCCCCTTAAACCTATTTTAAAGTCACGTGATCTGCAACACTAATTGCCTGTATTATTTAAATTGTAACTGCTATTACTGTGTAGATCTGAAGTAGTACTCTGTTATGTACAAAAGCGCTAATCCTTTATTTTATTTTATGTATTGAATCAGTGCGTTTTATTGGATTTATTACATTTTCTTGCACTACTGCAGTTTGGTTTACTTTGATACATAATTAAAAGCTTGCATTCTAGCAATCCCATTGTTTTCAGAGAATACTAAAGATTAGATTATCAGGATGCAATATTGAATGCCTAGCAAAATGAATTACTTTCTTTTTTCACTTATTAAACATTCCTTCGGATTCAATAAACTCTGTGTAGGAATAGTGGTATTCCTACATGGAGTGAATGGTGTTTGCATCCACCCCCCCCCCTTCACAGCAGCACGCCTTTCATATTAAATTAAATTAAATTTTCTTGCACTATTGCAGTTTGGTTTACTTTGATACAAAATATTCTTTCCTGCAACCGGACTTTGCTCCTTTACCTTGTTTTACTTTGTCAATGCTTTTAATTATTTTGAATATCTAATTATTATATAGAGAGAGAGGTTCTCATATAGAATATTTTACTCATTTACTTTTTGACATGTTTATAAACTGTATATTTTCAGGAAATCTCAACTATAGCATTACATTACAGGTAGATAGAGGATAAGACAGAGGACAGAGATTCCAGAGAAATGTGGCTTGTGAAGAGAAGGATAAGGTGTAGACTATGGTAAGGAGAAGGAGAGAACAAAGGATTTCTGAAAAGTTAATGAGTACTATATTGATCCACTGATTCTTATTTCTTTTATTTGTTCTTTGATTTCTTATTTTCTGTTTTGATTTCCCCCAGTATCTTTCTGCTTTTTATATACATATGCAAATGAATAGAAATTAGGTTAGATTATAAGAATTTGCCACTTTATGCTGAGAGAGCTAAAATATATTTTGTCTCTGTTATTGGCATCTTTATTCAAAAGAAAAGTAACTTAATTTCAAAGTTATATGCAAAAAATAAAGATGAGAACTTCCTCATGTATTTTAAGTGTTAATGGACATCACCCATGAGGGACATCCTATGGAAGGAATTTTATGCTAAAACATACTTTTATCATAAAGCTGCAAAATTATGTTTAGCACCAGCCAAATGAACAAGTACTCAGTGTAGTAATTGAAAGGTGATAAATAGTTATATTTCTTGCATTTTAAAGAATACTATGATAATTTATATAGTACGGGAAATTCATGTAGATTGCATTTTAAGCATGAAAGTGAAACTTAAATTATCTAATGAACATGGAATTAAAGGATAAAATTAAGGCATTTGAAAGACAGCAAAGCTCCTGGAGAGGATGATATCAAATCTGAAATATCTAAACTTGTTCTACAAGTTAGTCTTCTTTTATCAGAAAGGAACTTTTTATCGTTGCAAGACATTATTTATATCACCCCTTTCATCAAAAGTTTCACTAACCACACCAAATTTAAAATAAGATAAAGCTCCACCAATCTGTTCTTCCTTTTGACCATTTTCACTTCTTATTAAAGTTATGTATATTATGTCTGGTAGACTAAACATAATTGTATTCTATATTTAGGAAGAAATAAAACATGACTCAAAAAACCTGACAAACACAAGATAATGTTAAAATAATAATTGCATGAATTGACTGTGCTAACAAAATTAAATTAAAACTGGCTGTTAGTTTAAATCTTGAAAAGGTATTTGACTAACTTAACAGAATTTATTTATTTAAGGCTTTGAAATCATTTGGTTTCCTCTATTTATTTATAAACATATTAAAGCAACTTTATTAGCACATCTTTGTATATGCTAGGATAGGAAGTTACTTTAAAAAAAATCACAAATGGCACTAAAAAGGAAGCGCATAAGTCTTTATTGTTTGCATTAGCTACTGAGCTACTGGTAATTTTCATTAGCTTGAATAGTAATGCTGATAATTTCAAAATCCATAATAATTATTCTAAAATTCATCTTCTTGCAGATGATATGTTATTAACTTTAAATTAATACAAATTGATCTATAATATCTTGGCATATTTTATATTTTTGAAGAGATTTCTAATTTAAAATTTAATCCACATAAAAACATTATACTAATCAACAGAGACATTGAACTATCCCTGAAACATGTATATGGATATAATTGGAGTAAAGCAAAATCAAAAGTTTCAGGAGTTAGTTTTTCTTTAGAATTTAGTGAAACTGCTCAGGTTATGTAAGACAGTAATATTAAGGTGTTAAGGTTAATAACTACAAATTTGAATAAAATGATTTTCTCTATTAAAAATAGTTTAACATTAATAAAATATATTTCACTTCTTTCATTGTGTACATAATTCAAACCACCACAATTTGAATAATTCTTTATTAAATTTAAATTTAATAAAATGACAACAGACTACCAGTAGCCCATCAAAAAGTTTTATTCCCATGGTGCGTTATCAAAATAATTTCCTCCTTGAACTGCTTTCTTCTAAAATACCAGAGGAATAAAGCTTTTTAGATGAACTGCTAGAAGTCTGTTGTTTTACTTTATATTGTATGTGAACTATTTATACTCTTTATTAAATTGTTTTGAGGATTGTGTTTAATGATCATGTAAGTTCATGGGAATGGGGCACATGCCTTCCAAATATAGAATTTTGTTCTTTAACTTATTGGTTAAACTCAATATATAATGCAAAATGGAAAGAAGTACATAAGAAGATTTATGAAGATGTAGCACTAGAAATTCCACTCATTTTATAACCTTTTTCATAATAATAATAATAATATGCTACAGATGTTATATAATTATTTACATTATTATAATACTACACATACTAGGTCAAATTATATAAACATCATCTTGAAATCTTTCAGAAACTTTATTTATTGAAATCTTTCAGAAACTTTATTTATAGGTATCCAACTTTTAAAAGGTAAACTGAATATTTTCTATTTTTCTTACCTTGCTCACTCTTGGTTTTATTTAAGGTTCCAGTATTACTAAAATATTGTTTTTAAAGAGGAATCATTTGTCTTTTTTTAATTATGTGGAAAGCTCTACTATTGTATTGAATCATTATATAATATGCAAATATGAATGACCCAATGGCTGGTCAATATGCAAAGTATTAGATATTTTCAAAACTGCACTCTGTGACGGAGTTTGAAACAGTTATGTATTTTATTTATTTATTTGACTTTGTTTACTGGGAAAGTCTGACTGTGTAATATCCATTTTTAGTGGGGGACTAGGGAGAAAACCTCCATTTGCTTGCAATGCATTATACTAAGCTCCAGTTGAACACAGAGTAGTTACAATGGTTTAAGCTCCTTGACTGGATTATATTAGTTATGTCATCAAATAATATAGCCTCTGAACATCTTCTAAGATATATATATATATATATATATATATATATATATATATATATATATATATATATAAACATTTTTTATAACCCTCTTTGCACTTTTAAACTGTTTGCAACTATTTTCTCACTTACTTTAAATTGTTTTTATTGTTTGTGACTGTATTTTCTGCACTGAATATTTACAATACTTGGAACAATTTATACGATAGGCTAGATTTAGTCTTGCTGAATCTAAACTGTTTGGTACTTCCTGAGCACTGAAGACAGCCATCTTACATTAAGAGGGCCCTCCTGCACCCTTGTGGCAGAAGAGTGTAGTCAAGGATCCATCTGAATTGGGGATTGTTGGAACAAGGCTCAGTCTTGGGATTTCCTATTGGTTATAATGTTTGAAAACTGTTTTACTTAGCTGATATGTAAACACAGAGTTTGTGCGTAGCTGTGCACAGCACAATGAGGGTTAACACTTTTGCCTAAAGACACAAATACTTAAAAAGTCAAATTTTCCCTAGATAACTACTAGGGAACTCTCCTAAGCTTCCCTGCTTCTCGCTGCTCAGTGCATTTGTGCACTGCTGCCCAGAGAGCAACATCTGTGCTTTCTGAGGCACCAGCGCAGATTTCTACCCCTAAACCTGCCATAGATTAGCCCACCCTCCACCACATATTACAGAATACACCTGGCATAATGGAAGGTCAGTTTCCCACCATTTCTCCAGCCAGCCTGATTGACATGGGCATCCTGAGGCAATGTAGCAATTGCCTTATATATACAGACAACCTACTATTCCTAAAACATGAAAATACAATTTGTGAGAGATGCAGCTATACTATGAATCTGTAATTAATGATTTCTGTCTCACATAACAAACCAAATACCAAGCAGGTTGTCAGGACCCACACTCCACCTCCCACACATGCCAATCATACAACACATAAACCCACATACTTAGAGGTACTCAATAGAAATATACCCAAAGGGCAAAGCTCTCTCAAGCATAAGCCTTCTGTACACAATATGGTCCCAACAGCACCCACTACACATAATAACATATGCAGCAGTGTCTCACCCAATAAGCCCCTAAAGCAAAATGTATATAAACCAAATGTCTTGGTCACGGATGACTTCATAGTGAGACACACAGATGTCCCCTCACTAGGCTGAACTAGGAGAAGGTCATGGTCAGCTGCCTGTCTTGTACCAAGATCTTCCAAATCACACATGCATGCACTCAACTCTGTCAACAACGAGTACTGTTATGACTCTGTCATAGTCCATGTTGGAGTTAATGACTTAAGATGTACCTCACTGGACTATATGAAGAGTGACATGATGGAGCTTTCAGATTATGTATTTTAGGCAGGTATGTACCTAGCCCTAAGAAACATTCTTCCCTCAACCAGGATTATACCACAATACAAACAAAAAAAAATGATTGAATTCAGCAATTGGCTTAGCTTCTGATGTCAATCCAGGGGAATCCAGTATCCGGCAGCCTATGATCATATGGTCAACAGACCATGCTTCTTTGCCAGATATGGTCTTCACTTGTCACCTCTAGGCTTTAGGTTATTGGCAAAGGTACTTGCCTCCCCCACAGTGCCTTGTTAAGGCAATGTCATAAGAACAACATTCCCAGTGTAAAAATATTCTCCAGAAACAAACTTAGTGTTATGCTGCTTAATACTAATAGTCTAAATCAGAACCTGCACTCAGTTGAAGCAGTTCTCACCCTGCAACCTGGAAGATTCTGATGTCTGAGCAGTCACAGAGACATGGTTCAAGGCCTCAGAGAGTACCCCAGCCATACAGGGCTACAATGCCTTCCACACATTCTGACCACACAATGAATGTGAAAAAAACAAGCGAGGAGGAGTATCCATCTTGATTAAAGACATATACACCTCTAGACTGGGTTAAACAGAATGACTCCTTAGAGGTACTCTAGGTCCAACTAACTGTAGGAAACCCTCCACATCATTGTTAGATACAGGTCCCCCACCATGAACCTTGAAAAATACACAGCCTACCTGGACTTACTTGAATCACTCTTAGTACAGCCAAATATGTTGGTCATGGGTGACTTTATCCTTCTATCAATTGGGTAACATATATGAACACAAACGCGCTTGCCCAAAGGTTCCTGGACTTTGTTAACACAAATGATCAGGACCAGATAGTCAGCACCCCTTTAAGGGGCTCTAACATCCTCGAGATAGTGGATCACTGCGCCACCCCATATGTGGTGCCCTTCCTGGTAAAGTCTGACCATAAATCAGTCTTGTTCAAATTAACAATCATACCTGACCTACCCTCAAGAACACAAAGATTAAAACATTTCTCCAAAGCAAAGTATAGCCTACTGAGTGATGGCATTAGTAGTTTCAGATCCCCTGCCAACACTGACAGCAATGACCCCTATACTGAGGTGTACACACATGTCCTGTATAAATACCTATATAAATGTACAGACTCAGGCATACCAGAATGGATCAAATCAAGATCGTCATGAAAAAAATAAGCCACCCTGGTAGATATAGAGCATACATTGATTATACAATAAGAGAAAGAAACTGCTGTCAAAAAGCAAGAGGGTACAGTTCTAGAAAATGGAAGAACTCCCTCCAAAGCATAAACAAGCAGATTAGACATCTTGTAAAGTCCTCTAAAGCTAATTATGAAACTAAATTAGCATCCTTAGCTAAGGTAAATCACAAAGCATTCTTTACCTATGTCTGAAATGTAAAAGGGAAGGCCCAACTTTGTGCTGAACTAGCAGTGGATGGTACTACTTATACTGAACCTGAAGACATCGTCAACCTGCTAGCGGACAGGTTTGGTGAAAACTTCACCCCTGTCCCCACTAATCATGCCTCATAACATACCTACCACCAGTCCTCTCCCTATTATCTCCAGAAAGCAGGTCATAGCCACAATCTCCAAGGCCAAAACCATAGCCTCTGTGGGTCTGGACAACATCCCAGGCTGCCTATTAAATGGTCTAAAACAGGAGTTAATGGAACCACTGAGCAAGCTCTTCAATCACAGTCTAAGCACTGGCTTTGTCCCAGCTTAGTGGAAAACAGCAACTGTAATTCCCTTGCACAAAGGGGGTCTCTCAACCAACACTGACAACTATAGACCAATAAGTCTTACCAACTTTATGTACAAGGCCATGGACAAAATCATCATGGATCTCATCAACAAGGATAGATGTGAAGTTCAAACACTTGACTCGGCCCAGTTTGGCTTTGTTAAGGGCAGATCTTGCCTGCTAAACCTAGTGGACATCTTTGAAAATGTCACCAAAGCCCTGGATGAAAGCAAAGCAATTCACACTGCCTATCTCAACCTAGACAAGGGCTTTGACACAATCCCTCACTTAGGCATCATTGAGAAACTCACCTAGCTGGGTTGCCAACTGGTTCACAAACAGAATGCATACAGTCAAAATTTGGGGATGCCAATACTACTAACAAACCTGTTACCAGTGGTGTTCCACAGGGATCTGTGTTAGGCCCCTGACTATTTGTTATCTTACTTTTAGAAGTCCAGGCAAAAATAGATGGCCTATGGCTTACCAGATTTGCTGATGACTGCAAACTGGGTGCAATCATCGAATCCCCTAAAGATGTCAACATACTACAAAATGGGCTTACACAGAGAAATGATTGGTGTCAAAGCCATGGACTTAAACTAAATGAAAAAAATGCATTATCACCCCCTTCAGCAAAGGAGAAACCCTTGCTAATTACAACATTAATTATATCCCCCTAAGTTCAAACCCAGTGGTGAGAGATTTAAGAATGCAAGCTGATAGCAGCCTTAATTTTGATCATCAAGTGTCCACAGTAGTAAGGAAGGCCTTCTATGTTGCACACCTCATAAGCAAGGGTATAACATTCAAAGATAAGGAGGTTATAATTACCCTGTACTCAGCTCTCATGAGACCAATAGAGTGCAATGCTCCCTTCTGTATGTCAACTGGAGAGATCTCAGAGGTTTCTCACCAAGAAAATTCAGGGCCTACAACACATGACCTACACAGACAGACTGAAGGAGCTATCACTTTACTCAATATCATATACAGACTGCTTAGAGACAACTTGTTCCTGGCCTACATTGCAGTCTCAGACCCTACCTTGATGAAGCTGCTGCACATTCATAAACCCAACGGGGCAAGATTCACTCACTCTAGGGATTTTAACCTATTCTGCGATATTAACATAACATGCTGGAGAGACAGATACAGTATGTCTCCCAGAGGTTACCACTCCTCTGGAACAAACTCCTAATTCATGTAAAACAGAGGTCCTCAATGACCCTATTTAAGCATAGGTTCATAGGTTTATAGGTTCATAGGTTCATACTAGGCTATCTGCCCTGGGGCAATTATAAGCCTAGCCCGATTCTGTATGGCTTACGCCACCCCTTGATTTGAGTATACTGTGCACTTTTTAAGGTTTAGTTTACTGTGCCTCTGTCTATTAGTGGCATGGGAGTAATCCCTGGGACAAACCTACGATCCCCCATCCACCTATCGAGATTCTTCTTGAAGAGATTCAGTGAGGTGCTCTGCCTCACATGAACTGGAATTCTATTCCAGAGTGAAGGGAGCCTCTGGGTTATGAACCTGTCCCTCCAGCAAGTTCTATTTATTTCTGTGCTGAGGTTCAAGTCCCTCGAGCGTGTGGCTCTAAGGGATTTAGATTTACTGAGGTGGAGCATGTCCATTAATTCTGGATTTGACATAGCTTTGTATGTCAGGCATAGATCACCTCGAAGTAGGCGGTATGCAACTGAGTAGAGCTGGAGTTTTTTTAACCGAGCAGCATATGGCATCTGTTTGAGACCCTTGATCCTCTTGGTGAGATACTTTTGGGGTCTTTCTAATTGCTGCAGGTGTCGGGTAAGGTACATCCCAAAGGGGCATTGTATTCTATGATGGGCCTGATGAGGGATGAATAAAGGGACACGATTACCTCTCTTGATCTAGATGTGAAACCCTTTGTGATGAGGTGGGCTATGTAGAAGGTCTTTCTAACCACTTTGGCAATGTGGTTTTCAAAGGAGAGATTGCTATCAACTTGGGTCCCCAGGTCCCTAATAACTTTCTCTGTACTTAATGGGTTTCCACCTATGTGGTAATTTGTGGGCACATTGTTTTTGCCAAAGGGTATGACTATACATTTTTTGGCATTTAGCTTTAAACCATGGTGCTGGCACCAGTTATCTGTCTCTGTGAGACCTTTTGAAGGATGTTTGTGTCAGCTGGAGAGTCGATTATGGCCCAGTTTGCAGTCGTCTGCGAACTTGGTGAGCCATAGTCCTCCCACGTTGCCTGTACCTCGGAAAAGTATATACCGAACAAGAGTGGTCCCAGGACAGAACCCTGTGGGATGCCACTTGTGACCAGTTTCGAGTCTGACATGGCTCCAGCAACTCTCACTCTGTGGGTTCTGTCTTTGAGCCAGTTTGCAACCCATCTTGTGACATAGGGGTTTATATTTAAGCTGGATAGCTTATCTATGATGCCCGAGTGGGGTATTGTGTCAAATGCCTTTGCAAGGTCCAGACAGGCTGTGTGGACTGCCTTCCCTTCATCTATGGCTTTGGTGACTGTTTTGAAGAAGTCAACCAGGTTCAAAAGGCAGGATCTGCCCTTGACAAAGCCGAACTGGGTAGGATCTAGTGTCTGTAGGTCCCCAATGTCTTTGTTTATGAGCTCCATGATGATCCTCTCCATAGCCTTGCAGACTAAGCTAGTCAGGCTTATGGGGCGATAGTTTCCTGGGTCCGTAGAGGCTCCACCTTTGTGGAGTGGGACCACTGTTGCTGTACACCATTCTGTGGGCACATATCCTGTAGTGAGGCTGAGATTGTATAGGTGTTTTATTTGAGGGATTAGTTCCTCTTGGAGTTCATGTAGGACGCAACCTGGGACGCCATCTGGTCCCATGGAAGCAGTGTTTTTTGCTTTGGAGAGGGCAGCCTTCACCTGAGCATCAGAGATGTTTGGGAGGCAGCCCTCTGCCGGGATAGATACTTGCTCTTTTGGGGGGGGGGGTTTGCACTGAACCTGTCTGCCAGGATATTGGGGATATCTGTGGGTTCAGTGTATTTTTTGTCGTTTAGAATCAACTCAGAACAAGTCTGGGAGTTGCATCCCAGGTTCCTAACATAACTGAAAAAAGCCTTATGATTTTCTTTGGTGTCCTGTGCAATTTTTCTCTCGAAGCTGGCCTTGGAGGATTTTATGAGGGATCGTAATTTTTTGCTAGTACTGATCAGAGATGCCTTCCCTATTAGGGATTTTGCTCTATCATGTAGTAGCTTCCTCCTTCTGTTGTACAGTTTATTTATGGCAGGGGTCCACCAGACTGGATGCCTGCCTTTGGATGATTGGGTCTTGGTTTTGTTTGGGATAGCATGATCCATGCATTCCTGGAGATGTCCGTAGAATGCGTTTATATATGATTCTGCAGTTTGGGCTGTAGTTTCCACTGGCCCTGGAGCCTTGAAGGATTCCACTTCGGTTTTGAGAAGTGAAAAGTTCGCTTTTGAAAAGTTTTTCACTGTGGTTTTCTGGGCTGGAGGTGGGGTCGGGATGTGGACATCCAGTGAAATTAATTTATGGTCTGATCTTACCAATGAGGGATATACTTCTGGTGTGGAGCATAGAGTCCCCATGTTGGTAATGATCAGGTCTAGTATGTTGTCCCCTCTTGTGGGAGTGGTGACTAGTTGTTCCATAGCATTTGAGTTTATAATTTCCAGGAACCTTTGGGCTAAGGTGCTGGGGCTTGAGTAGTGCTCCCAGTCAATGTTTGGGTAGTTGAAGTCGCCCAATATAATGGTGTTCGGAGAGATCTTCATGTTCTCCAATGTTTTCAGGAAAGCCGAGTGGGATTCCTGACTTTGAGAGGGTGGTCTGTAGGATGCTATAAACTGAAAAGCAGTCTTGCCCACTGTTAGTTGCACATGGATGGTCTCCGATACTTCGTGCAATGCCACTAACCTGGAGGTGTGGATATCCTTGATAAATATGGAAACTCCCCCTCCTTTTGTGGTTCGGTCCGGGTTTTGTGGCCGAAAAGCATGATATGAGGTATAGCCTGGTAGTGCTGGGGTGCTCTCTGGAGCCTTGAACCAGGTTTCTGTCACTGCACAAATATCAATGTTCTCCATACTGAGGAGAGCTTTGAGTGCGTGCATCTTGAGGTTAAGACTTCTGGTGTTAAGCAGCATTACCCTTAGTTTCTTGTTCCTTGTGCTGTCTATGGGGGTGGGTTTGACTTTTGAGCCTTGCCTAAAAAAGGCACTATGGGGGTGGCAAGAGCCTTTGCCAATATCCGAAAGCCCAGTGGTGACAGGTGCAAGCCATCCCAAGTGAAGCAACGTGGCTTGTCGAGCATGTCATCCCAGGCTGACAGACACTGGATCCCCTTTGAATGACACCAAAATTTTAGCCAATTGTTAAAATTGATCATTTTGTCTTTGTACTGTGGCATCATTCTAGGTGAGGGTAAGATGCTGCTCAAGGTCAGGTTCATACCAGCCTGGGCTACATGATCAGAGAGCTCTTCTATGTCTCTTTTCATGTAGTCCAGGGAGGTATGTCTCAGGTCATTCACACCAGCATGTGCAATGACTGAGTCATATTTGTATTTGCTTTGGAGTGACCTGAGTGCTTGCGTTATGTGGCGCATCATAGCACCTGACAGGCAGCTCACCATGACCATCTCTTTATTCAGCCTGGTGAGCGGGACGTCAGTGTGTCTGACAATAGAGTCACCTATTACAAGAGTATCAGGTGTGTTATTCAGCTTTAACCTGGACATCTGTATGGGGAACCATATATTTAAACCAGGGGGTTCACCTATGTCCCTCTTGGACAGGGGAAGCAGGTGCTGATCTTAGATACACGCACAAATGTAGACTATATATCTTGGTCCATAAGGGGACAAGAGTATAGCATGGCTAGGCTTGTAGAGGCCTTAGGGCCAATAGTCTAGTAACCACAGATGATCCTATGATAGATAGATAGATAGATAGATAGATAGATAGATAGATAGATAGATAGATAGATAGATAACTACATATATCAATATGTAGATATACATAAAAATATCTCTAACTTATATATCTTACAAAACTGGTATAAATAATTTGTATAGGAATTTTGTATGTAAAACTAATTGTCCTAACTTTTTTGAGACTAAGTCATTAATATTAAAGTGTTCTAAAAGTACTCCTGCTCTTTGCTGGAATATTTTCTTGGAAATTCCTTTACAGTGTTTTGTCTATCATATAGAATTGAAAAAGATATTTAATAAAGATAATCTTGGTTAGTGAAGATTTAAAGCCTTAGCCAAAGCTTATCAACAGCATAGTTTTTATAAGTGTGTTGTTTTAAAGAATTTTGGTTGATGTTTCCGACTTTTGACCAGGCATTATTGTGGCATAAATTTGTTTTGAGTAAATACCCATAATGTTTAATTCTCCAGTTTTTTTCTTATCTCACTAAATCTCAAATTCCTCTCTTTTGCTGTCCATTATCTGTCAGCAGAAATGTTACTGTTCTTAGAGATAAATATGAACTGTTTTTTATGAGGCCGGATGCAATACTAAATGTGCTTGCAAAATAATAGCCTTGAATGTTAAAATGCTGCACTTTACTTCAAATACATTTTCTAATAAATGGGGGAATTGGGTGATATTATGTAACTTGCACAGAAGTCATACATAAGTTGTGGCCATGGGCAAGTTTTCATTAAAGAATACCAAATTTAGTGGCCTGCCTACATGAAGTCACAAGTATCGTTAATCTATTTTGTACTTAAATTAATATTAAATGCATTTGTTGCTCAAATGGGGGACTCACCACCAAAATGTTTATTTTTGACACTCTGTGCTGTCTAGTGCTTAGAATAGATGGTTCACTGGGGACAAGATTCTCACTGATCAGACAGTTTCAGGAAAAAGAGATTCTGGAAGTCAGAATAAATAATATGCGAGTCTTGTATTTGTGTATGTGTGTGTGTGTGTGTGTGTGTGTGTGTGTGTGTGTGTGTGTGTGTCTGTGTGTGTGTGTGTGTGTAATTAACCACTGGATGACTTCTGCTTCTATGTTCTGTGTAAGGAAGTTTGAAGTATGTTTGAAATGTTGTAAATGTTATTACTTGTACTCATTCACCAACAGCAGTCAGCGGTTCCACTGTTAAGATTTGCAACTAAAATAATTCCATGCCCTTTCAAACCAGCCAGGGTATGTAGAGCAATTTTTTGTAAAAAGAAAAAAAAATGAGTATGTTTAATGTTACATTTTTTCATGTGCATTCAAGAATTGCTGCACTGGTTTGTCTGTAGACTTATATACATAAAAGTTCCTTACAAAAAGAATACAAGGACTAAACACAATGTCCAATTTGATCTTATCAAAGCCTGGTCAGCTTAATATCATACAGACTTCTGAGAGGTAATCTTTGTATGGTATAAAAGGTCGCCCTTGGACCCTGTTTTGATGAACCTTTTGCACATCTGCAAAACAAACAGCATTAGAACTACTAGATTAAAAGACTAAAAGTTTGCTTGTGACTTAAATAAGACAAGTTGGAGGGAGAGACAGATGTGTTTCTCAAAGAATTCCCATTCTATGGAATAGGCATCCCATCCATGTGAGACACAGTTACTCTCTATTCCTTTTTAAGTGCAACTTGGACCAATGTATGGGTAATCGGAAATTCGCCCCTGGTCTGGTTCCTATATCACTGATGGATAGAGGAAGCCTGTAAATAACCACCTATATGTATCATAGGTTCATAGGTTCACATGAGGTTACTAGGCTAGTGGTCCTAGAACCTTTAAAAGCCTAGCCATTTTAATCCCAAGTATCCGCATTGGTTCTCTTTTGGGTAGTTTGCAGAATGAATTAAAAATTTATAAATATTTTGGCAGACTCACTCAGAACAGCTCTTGCAGCATCAGAGGAGGTTACAGTAACAAAGTTAATTTAACAAGTGCAGGCTGAAAAACAATGATAAATTCAAACAAATAATATTAATAGGTTTTGCAAAGTTTTTGTGTATTGTGAACATTTCTCAGGGTTAGTGAAATTATTTCCAAGGATTCCTGATATTGCAGGAATTCTTACCTCTGAACAATATAAAAACTAATTTTTTGGGTCAGACTTGGATTGTATGGCTAGGCTTATAAGGGCCCCAGAGGTCATTAGCCTAGTATACACCTAAAAACCCATCTGCCTTGTCAACTGATTACACACTAATAAAAAAACACTTTTTCTCCATACTATGGGTACTGCACGCCACATGAGTAATACAATGCTTAAACTAAAATTAATATATAACCAATTATTTTAAGTGCACGTAGCAAGTGAGATGCCTCAGTAATTAAACTAACCATCAACCTCATTATTAGCAGCAGCAGCATCACCCTTCTTCCACATTTTCCACATGATCAACGTGGTGAGTCAGCTGTCACCACTTCTCTTGATCTAGAGCCACTCTATTACTGCCTTCAACAGTCATGCAACCTTGCCTTAGGTCTTCTCTAACACAATCCATCCATCTCTTGGATGGACATCCTCATCTCCTCTTACCATCATTCAGTCTCTCCCAAATCTGTTTTACTAGATCATCTTCTGCATTCCTGCAGATGTAACTAAACCACTATAATCTGTTCTCCTTCACTTTCTGTGCAATTTTAACTACTATAGCTTCTTCTCTGAAGACCTAATTAGTCCCACAGTGTGCATTTTACTAGATATCTCAAGCACTTTATCTTTGTCATCTCAAGCTTCCTTAGTTGATCTGCCATGGTTTCCAGGTATGTGTGCCATATAGAAACACTGCCTGCAACTTGGTTTTGTATACTTTACTTTTTAGCTTTCGTATTCTAGAATCAACTACTACCTCTAACACTTTATTTTAGCTGGATGCAGCATGTCTGAATCTAGCTTTGGCCTGTTTATTCAGACTTCTGTTATCAAGAAAACCTCCCATATACTTGAACATTTTAACCAGTTCCACTGTTGGCCTTCTATCTACATTTTAACTCACTAAAGCCATATGGTGCCTCCAAGTCTTTCTCTACTTACATCCTACTGACACCTCTATGAATATTGCCTGTCCATACTTATTTTAATAAATCCAAAACTAAGCAACATACAAGCTGTTGAAAATTTTCATCTTAAAGTTTACATGATGGGCAACACAATTGCACTGATGCTTGGCCTCTGCCTAGTGCATCTAAAGAGATATTAATTGTTCATACATTTTTTATTGTATTGTCATAAATTTGTACTTCTCTAGATATTAATTAATATTTACGACTTATAAAATCCAGTTTAATACTTAGAATCTAATGACTACTAACAGTGTAAAAATTAGGTTGTACTGAATAGTTTGTCATTTACACTTCTTTAATAATTATTATCGTTCCAGAGATGCAAATTTTGTTTGAAATGTAAGGACATAACTTGATTTTATAAGAAAATTCAGGGTGTACCTGTTGAATGTTAGAACACAATCTTCCAAAGTTTACTGGAAGGAATGAGCTACTTCTTCTTCTGATTCTCCCCACATGATGCTATGATCACTTTCTTGCCTGTACACATTTCATCCACTGTACCGTAAGTTTTACATTGCAGTTCTCATGGAGTTCTAGTTCAGAGTCTGCTTGTGGGGGCACATCATCTACATACAGAAGCTTTATTCATCACTCCCCTCTGACCTGCTAGCTGATGTAGCCCATCAGCAATATGAACAACAGTGGGCTTACAGATGAGCAGCGAGGGAACTCACTCCCACTAAAAACACCCTCTGCGAGTCTGAACACTGCTTGTACTTTCAGGTCGCCGTAACGTTTTGGCTTTCTGTGACTATCTTGAAAAGGATACATACTTTACTATGGTTACAAGATTTGATGGACTTTTACAAATTCATTATAAATATGAATCAAAAGTAGCTTTTTTGAAATGTATCTGACTGATGTTTACGCTTTCATCTCAATTGTCACAGCAGTGCCTTTCATATCTAAGTGTCACTGTGGATGAGATTAAGAAGAAAGGGGGTTTGTGTGCCATGACCCATGCTGTTTTCTTGTCATTTCTAAGCAACGATACTGAAAACTGACAGCACTTTACATTTTACAGATGCAACAAAAACAGAAAAATGACATCATTTTCACACTATTCATTTTAAAAAAGTACAACATCCTGTCCAACACTTTCTAGACTGCTTCATTTATTTCAGGTATGACAGGATGTGTTGTAGTTACATGAAAGAAAATAAAACATTTCCATATAAAGTATACTCTCAGACATGGTGCATTGAATGAATTACTTTATACACAAAGCTCTGAAACATACAACAAGCCAAAGTGTGAGAAGATAAAAGCAGCAAAGTAACAGTTTTGGTACAGTGCTATTAAATATAATTATAATTGCTGCTTAACTGTAATAACTATAAAATAAACTGAGCATTACTAAAAATTAAGTGTATTTTACTTTTTTTCAGTAGAAAAACTAAAATACACACACACACACACACACACACACACACACACACACACACACACACACACACACACACACGCACACATACACAGAGGAGTCTTTGTGTATCAGTTCCCATGCTTCAGTTTTGTGAATGTTACCTCTTCCTCATTTCACATACAGTATTCCTTTGTAGCTAATAATGGGCTTAGGGGCTGCAGCTGTGTACTGCTGATTGATTAATAGCACTGATTCAAGAGATTTCATTTTGTGTGCATATGGGGAAACATACCTCTCTGGTATCCACAGTACTATTCAGTAAAACAAAAGTCTACAACAGCCTTTCTCAAAGTTTTGTGATGTAAGATTAATTATACGTGCTGTCAGCATATGATATGCACTACTGACATGACTTGATGACTGAAAAGGACATGCCTCCAGAAATTATAGCTGTATATAATGTAACAGTGAACAAAAATATACAGAATGCCACCATGTAATAATAGGGAATCTGTTAAAATTATGAAAATTTTGCTCTTTAAAAACGTAAGCATTAAGACATTCCCTCACACAAAGGACAGTATGGAACATATTTATCACCTCCAGCTTCTTTTTTCTATAGTTTTCCCATTAATTTTCCCCACTTTTTTTCACTATCACTATAGCAGAAAATGTAATTTAAGAGACTGTATAGGTTGGGATAGATTTCCTGCATTTGGAAGGAAAATGTAAACTTAATAACAGCAATATATGAAGCAGTACAAACTGGGTACATTAACTTCAACTTGTGGGTATTCTGTTGTATATTTTGCACAGCATATATTTATTTCTTTAAACGCTTGGCATTTGTTTGAGTGCATCCAAAATACATACATTGGTGGTCATGTGAGCAAGCAGTAATGTATATGATGAAGTAATATCTAATGCACATAATTTCAGGATTATCCACTGTGAACACCCTCTAATGTAATAATCACTCCTGTTACATCAGTATTATCTGTCATAATGTGTTTTCCTGTAATTCTTCCATGACATCCATTAACAAGTCAAAACCTTAATGGAACCATCTGTTGCTCTCAAACCTAAAAAACATCAGAACACAAAGCTGCAAGAGTAAACATATCATCAACAGCAATACATTTTAATCACAGTTCTCAAATGAACTACATTATGAAATACAATAGTACATTTGGTATTCTGCATCAGAGTATAGAAGTAGTAGGCTCCTGTAAACATGAAGTTCCTAAAAAAAAGGAAAAAAAGAGAGCTGACTAATTTGCAAAATAAAAATCTAAAAAGAATATAATGATATGTGAGAAATCACAGAAAAGCAGATGTTCTATATTAGTAACTGTTAAAACAAAATTATGTTTCTCTAACTACAATTAAGAGATTTTTTTCTGGCAGTATAACATTGTTAATTAATTATTATAACACAATGTACAATTTTCAGTCTGATTTCAAATGTGTAGTAGTCACTGTCCACCAAAGAGCTTATATGATGATTACAAGTGCCCAGGATATAGCAGTAAACTCTTTTCTTTCTTTCTTTTTCTTTCTTTCTTTCTTTCTTTCTTTCTTTCTTTCTTTCTTTCTTTCTTTCTTTTTTAACCATTAATCATGTAAACGTACAAGGCATAAGTTCCTTTTCTTTAGAGGTGGTTCAGGATGAGTGGTTACTTAAGCTACTCGCTCAACCTAATGTAGTAGGCAAACTGAGACTGAGGGACTCAAAGCCTAGACTACAGGATGAACCTCATTAGCAGCTTATAAATCTAATTTTCTGTACTAAAATGCCAGAAAATATAGTTTTCTGGCAGAGATTTAGTAGTGATTATGCTATACTGCTATGGAAAATGTTCACTCAGCAGAACTTAGTGACAGTGATTTTTTTTCTCTAAGCACAAAAGTACAGCTCTCAACCTTACAACTCCCTCAAAATAGCTCTATACTTTGGTTCTCATCTGGGGTGCCTGCCTTTCGTACTCAGTTTGTATGTTCTCCTTGAGTCTACACAGGGTTTAGCTGGAGTTTACTGTTTCCATCCACTGAAAAGCATTAAAAGTAAATCTAAGGTCAAGATTGTTCTACCTCAAAGTATTCTCCTTAATTTGAGGTTCAATTATCCCAGAGTCTGCATGCATGAATAGCATGCCCCCCCACACACGGTATTGCAGGGGAAATGTCCAGCTGTAAATGCACCTCAAAAACATTAGATAATAGTATACTAGTCTTGATAGCCACTGTTTTGTAAATTGATCATATTAGTGTCCAAATGTCTAGTATTTTCAACTCTAGGCAATGGACTGTCATGGAGGCAGCTCCCAAACAGTCCTTAATTGGTTGAAATTGGCATTCAGAATGCTACATGAATGCCTATCTCTGATTACATATTTAGAGGAATTTGTCAGATTTCATTGCATTTCTGGATTTCTTTTCCAAATAGAATAGATCCTAAATTAGTCAGTAACTAACTATTTTTAGGAATCGTACATTTACAGGACAATGAACCTCACAACTGTTTAAGAATACATGTAGTGGGAAATATTGCTGAACATTACTAGTATAAATAACATAATTACATGACATTACTTGAATACGAATAACTATTCTGACCACAATCATTTTTCCTCTTCTGCCTAGCATTACCTTTGCTCAAATGGCACAAGTCTATGTTCTTAGTTTTTACTATTCCCTCTCCATTATCCTTCCACCTTTACTAGGCATCACCTTACTAGAGGCTGCAGTATCACGTGTCCCTTAAAAAATAAGAACTTACCAGTGATTCTATTCCTTATAAAAATAATTTTAGACTACACTTGTACATTATAGCATTTTGGGAGGTGAGTAAAATGTCTATGCACTTTCCAATATCTGTCTATCTATCTATCTATCTATCTATCTATCTATCTATCTATCTATCTATCTATCTACCTATATATATCCATATATATATATATATATATATATATATATATACACACACACACACACACACACACACACACACATATATATCAGTACTGCAGCTCTCAAAGTAAATGGTTCACTCAAAATAAAACCAAGTAGTATCCAAGCAAAGAATGAAACCAACTCACTGTCCAGTCTTACACAATATTGAACGAACACTTAAGTTAACAAACAAACTCTTTAATAAAATGTAAAGAAACTGGTTAGCACTTTTACAATTGTTTCATCAGACCATTGTATAGTAACATTGTAACAAGCCATTTAAAAATCTTACAACCAATCAGAACCATCAGCGCTCAAACATAACCTATGAAATGGTTGTTGTTGTTGTTGTGTCTTTCGGCTTTTCCCGGTTAGGGGTCGCCACAGCGGAACTCCGGTCCACTAATGACTGGCAGTTGATTTTTACGTGTTGAGTTGCCAGCCCTAACACACAACCTTCAACGAAGGTACGCCCATTCACGCATGTCTCCACGCAGATTGAGACGCTCTAGCTGTGAGTCGAACCTAACCTATGCAATGGTATTCTGCATTAAATTGTTATTAAGTCATTTCCTCTAAGACACAAATAAAAAATGAATCAATATAAGAACTATATATGAAGATGACACATAAAAACTAATTATATGATGATATATTATTGCAAATATGATCACTAAACTGGCACAATATTGTTCTTAACGTAAGCCTCTAAATTTAAAAAAATATTTCAATGGTACCCTTTCATTTAATCCTTTACATCTGTCCAAACACATTCTAATAATCCACTTTGCTTCAACAACCTCTATATAATTTTTAAAATTCCCTTTATGATCACTCTCCTTGATCTTGTCCACAGCCATAAATTTAAACACATGATCAGTATTCATATCTTGTATGTGTTTTGCTAATGCATTATTAGAGGAAGAAGTTCTAATATTATAAATGTGCTCTCTGGTGCACTGCCTTAAGGACCTATTGATCATACCCAGGTAGAACGTTTTGCATAAGTGACAGCATGCCAGATACACACTATGTTTAGTGCTACAATTGGCAGAGACCCTGAATTTAAAAAGTTGTCCAGTGTCTGGATGTAAAAATTCAGATTCATTATTAATCAAATAGCAGTAATTACACATATGGCATGGTCTTGTACCTGGAAGGGAAATAATCTCATCAATATCTTCAACAGTCTTAGGATAGCAAAGCATCCTTCTAACTGACTTCTTATTCTTGAACTAAAATTTAGGATTGTCTCCTACTAAGTCCCTAATCGTGGGATTGGTAGTTAGTAGTTACCAATGTTTCTTAACGATATTAGTAATATCACTGCAATTACTGCTATAGTGCAATGACATACTTAAAACATTGTTCTTCTTATTTACATGTTTACTGATACTTGAGGCATTCTCAAAGAAATATGGTCTAGCAATGTTGTTTTTCAAATCTACTATTTGATCTAATGTGGTGGTAACATCAATTTTCCCATAGCCTCTTTCTATAAACTTGTCCTTTAATATGGAAAGCTCTTCCCTAAATGTATTATCATCTACATGAAGTCTAGAGGCCCACATACCTTGCCGTTTCATGATATTACAGAATACATGACCACAGTGCATATTCCTTCTACTGAGGTATGTGCTCCTATAGCAAGGTTTCCTGTAAATTCCTGTAATGATGTTTCCACTCCCTGTTCTAATTATATCAACATCTAAGAAATTTATTTTGTGGCTCAAACTACATATAGTTAATCCAGGAATGAAAGGGAGTTATTAAGATAATTAAAAACTCATTAAATTCATCAATATTTCCCTTCCATATAAGGAAGAGGTAATCAACAAAATGTCGATAAAATAAAATATTGTTAAAATGTTCAGAATTAATGATGACCTTGTACTCCGCGCATGACATCACAATGTTGGCGTAGCTATTGGCAATGGAAGTGCCCATAGCCATGCCATCATTCTGTAAATTATAACATCTATCAAATAAGAAAACATTGTTGTCTAAGGCAACTTCCATAAAAAAGCACAGTAGATCAATAAATCTATGCTGATAGTCACTAAAACTCATAAGATAACATCGCAAGGCTTCTATATCATGTTGATTTGAAATGTTGTGAATAAAGATTGAATATCCATAGTCACAAACATAAATGGCATATCAATGGGATGTTGTTTAGTGAAATTGAACAGATTGTGTAAAAAATGTTTAGAATCTTTTAAAACATAAACATCTTTATCAAGAACAGGTGTCAGGTATTTCTCTACAAAATCTGAAAAAGGTTTCACACACCAGTTCCTCCCAGCCACAGTTGGCTTAAAAGGTAGTTTATATTGGTCTATATGTATTTTTGGGATACCCTGTATAATCAGAATGAGAGGTTCATTCACCCGTAGATAATTGTGCAAGTCAATATTAATTAATCTACACAGTAAACAATCATTTAATACTGCCAAAATATGTTTTCCATTCTCAATATGATGTTGTAATCAATTGAGGTATAAGTAAATCTATCCTCCAACAGATCTTTCATGGACTTAAAAGTCTCTATCCATGACCACAGTAGGGCTATCCTTATCAGCCGGTCTGATGACTATAGTACTGTCATCAGACAGCATCTGCAGGGCTCATCTCTCACCTGCAGACAAATTATTAAACATTTTATTATGTGGGCCATGCTCAGAATAATCATATAAATCCCTCTCACAAAGTTTCCCAAAAGCATCTAATAATGGATGTATAGCGAGCATGAACAAACTGGGTTTTCTGAAAACTTTTTCATCATTGATATATTCAGTACCTGTAAACATCAATTTCAAAGTCACATTTCTGAGAAACATTTTTATATTAATGATCAGATCGGATAGCACAGCTTTCTGTACCAGAGTAAAAGATAGGCCTTTTTTAAGAACTACTATTTCATCTAAAGAAAGTACCTTTGAGGACATATTCCAAATCAATGAATTTCCTTTTGTAACCACATTTTCTTCAGTGAACAGTTGTTGTCCATGTGCATTTGAAGTTTCCCTTTCATTCAACCTCTGCTCTGTGAACGACTGTGAGCTCTCATCTGTACTCGGGTGATTGGTAGTGGAAGGGGTGGAAAAACCTGATCATTAGGGCAAGCAGTATTCATGGAATTGTGTGTAAGATAAGTTGTCTTCTTTCACACATCACATCCAAGTGATGATAAACTGATCACTTTATTCAATTCCCTCACTGTTTTAAAGCCTTGGATATTCCCAGGGGAAATTACAGCTGTCATCCCACCTTTCCTTGATATTCCTAAATTATCGGAAGTCATTGACTATTGAATATGAGAGGAAGCATTAGAAGCATTCATATTAGAATGCTTACTGCCATAGTTTTCAGGTTCCACAGTTCCAGCATTCCTCGGCCATGCAAACACTTGGCCATTTTTTAAATCCTTTGTATCTCTAGCCAGTTTCTTCCTTTTTGATTGTAACAGCCTCTGCTCATACATCATAATCAACTCTATTAACTCAGTAAATATATTGTCAAAAATTGAAGCAGGAAAATCTCATATAACCAGTTTTGTTATTCTTTGATACTGACTATCAAGTTATTCTCCTCCAGTAAAAAAAAAATCAACTAGAAATTTCATATAACCAAAGCTTGTGGTGAGGTTAAGTTGTTGCCACTTGGTTAACAGTGAGGGATGCTGATTGCCATAAGTTGGCATTCTCAGCACTCTTAAACCTCAAGGCACAAAAAATAAAGATAAACAAGCTTCAAGGTTCTGACTCTGTGTTTGAAGCTTTTTCAGTTTAAACAGATCATGCTCTAAAGTATTAAAGCTGACATGTAATAAGTCCAAATCAACATCACCGTAGTCAGTACAAGGCTCTTTGATATTGTATTGCCCATTCAACAATGGATTCTCATTAACTATAAGACATTTTTTAACAGTTTATTCATATTCATTCCATGTGCAACATAGTTACCAGTCTTGTTGGAAGGACTATTAGAGGGATTATAGACAAGCTCCAAGTCACTGGTTATACCCTCCACCATGCTCTCCTGAGGCCACAGATAAAAAGAAGCAAGTAGCAGTAAAACTGCAATGAGTACTGCTGCTCTTAAAGTAAATGGTTCACTCAAAATAAAATGAAGTAGTATCCAAGTAAAGAGTGAAACCAATGCATGGTCCAATCTTAAATAATATCAAACACAAGTTCAAAAAACAAACTGTTTAATAAAATATAAAGGAACTGGTTAGTGCTTTCACAATGTAACACATTGCTTCATTAGACCATTAAATGGTAACATTGTAACAAGCCATTCAAAAACCTTACAGCCAATCAGAACCATCAGCACTCAAAAAGACGCGGTAACATAAACTATGAAATGGTATTCTGCATTAAATTGTTAGTACATCATTTCTTCTCAAACACAAATAAAAAATGAAGCAATATAAGAACTATATATGAAGGTGACACATAAAATTAACTATATGACAATATGATATTATTGCAAATATGATCGCTAATCTGACACAATATTGTTCTTAATATAAGCCTCTACATTTTAAAAATGGTTTCATCAGCAGCCTTTCATTTAATCCTTTATCTCTGTTTGCATGCATTCTAATAATCTATGTTGCTTCAACAATCTCTGTATAATTTCTAATATCCCCTTTACAGTCAGTCTCTTTGATTTTGCCCACAGCCATAAATTTAAACACATGATCACTATTCGTATCCTGTATATGTTTTGCTAATGCATTATTAGAGAAAGAAGTTCTAATATTATAAATATGCTCTCTGATGTGCTGTCTTAAAGACCTGTTGGTCTTACCCAAGCAGAATGCTTGGCCTAAATTGACAGCATGCCAGATACACAATATGTTTAGTGCCATACTTGGCAGAGACCCTGAATTTTAAGTTGTCCAGTGTCTGGATGTAAAAATTCAGATTCAGTATTAATAAAGGAGCAGTAATTACACATATGGCATGGTCTTGTACCCGGAGGGGAAATAATCTCATCAATATCTTCAACAGTTTTAGGATAGCAAAGTATCCTTCTAACTGACTTCTTATTCTTCCTGATAACCCATGTGGAAGGCAGTTGTCTGTATAGATGTTTACCTGCTGGAACTCTGGACATTATGGTAAAGACCATATGGTAAAAAAAGGAGTGTATATCAGTGAAATGAAAGTATCTTATCCTTTTTTGGTAAAAAGAGGAGTTTATATCAGTTAAATGAAAGTATCTTTGATTAAAACTGATTCTGGAGAAAGAATTATATCAACACCAGATATGTCAAAAATTAAAAAAAGACAATGTTTTTGGAGGCAAGGTACCTGCTCCCCCAACATGTCCAAATATACTAACACAATCCTCACTGATCTCAGTTCAACACACACACACACACACACACACACACACACACACACACACACACACACACACAAACAAACACACTTGCACATGCACACAAATGTTCACACACACACTTCTACAACATTAGAGCTGAAAGGCATTGCAAGTAAAGTGGTGAAGACATTACTGACTTACTTGAAATACCAAATAAAACCACTGGGACATAAGCTATTAACACATAAATATAAAAAAAAAAATAGGTATAATATTCTCTTCCGAACTGTAGCGCTGAATGAGGAAGACAAATATCTAGCTTTCTGGGTTGCTGTGTTTGTGAGAAACAGGGCATGCTGAAATGCAGTGTGTTAGATGTGAACAGAAACAGTCACACACAGACCTATCTCAAATGCTGTACACAGCCAATTCAAAGATATCACGTGTGATGGTGCTGATATATTTGTAACTTCAGTAACTTGCCAAGAGAATGTCATTCTGAAATGAACAGAGTCAACAGAATGTAGGAATAGAATGGTCAATGTTGTGGCGTTGGACATAGTTCTCATTTTATTGTTCCAAAAGATCTGAATAATATGATTAAAGGAGTTCACTGTCCAATGCTTACAACAGAGGAATTGATATCAACTACTCCAAAGATTAAGTTCTCTTTACTATAAAATACAAATGAGGATTTCCTCAGATGAAGCTAGATAACACCACACTGTGTACAATTTATGCACATCGAGGAATATATAGATTCTTGAGAGTTCCACTCAGTGTGTTTCTTATCTGCACAAGAACTATTTAAATGGATATTTGTACAAACTATTGAATGCTTAGAAAGTCTTACAGGCAGAACTGATAAAAGGGCTGAAACACAAGAATCCTTAATGTGCTAATAACATGTCAATGTCCTCTGGCTGATAGATTTGCAGATGATTGCAAATTAGGTGCTGTCATTGAATCGCACACAGACACAAATGTTTTCCAGGAAGGGCTAACACAGACAAAAAACTGGTACCAGAGTCATGGACTAAAATTAAATGTCATGGACTAAAATTAATTGCCAAGAAATGCATAATAGTATCCTTTAGGAAGTCATCCACCCCGGACAACTATTATATTTATAACACATCTCTAACAGTTGACTCAGTAGTCAGGGACTTGGGGGCACACATAGACAGTAATCTAGCCTTTGACCATCATGTGTCTACTGTAGTGAAGAAATCATTCAATGTTGTGCAACTTATAAACAAAACTATGGCATCTAGGTCCAAGCAGGTCATTGTTTTAATGTATTTGCCATGCATCAAACCTATCATTGAGTACAATGCCCCCTTGGTATGTACCTAACCAGGCATATCCAACAACTGGAACATCGACAGAGGTTCCTCACTAAAAGAATACAGGGTGTAAGTAACATGTACTATGCAGACCACCTCAAGGCCCTATCCCTGCATTCTGCCTCCTACAGGCTGTTGAGGACAGGCCTATGCCTGCCATATGAGGCACTGTCAGGACCCAGACTGACAGATTTCCTGCATATCAGCAAAACAAACAGCACCAGAATTACCCATTCTAATCCTTGCCTGTGATATAAATAGGTCCTGCTGGAGAGACAGGTATGTATCCTAGAGACTACCCCATCTATGGAACAGACTCCTCACCCATATGAAGCACAGCTCCTCCCTAACACAATTCATGTGTAACTTGAACAATTGGATGGGAAACATGAAATTCACCACTGGTTTGCCACCTATATCTCTTATGGACACAGGCATCCTGTAAATGGTTCATCTCCCAGAACCATCCTTACACTTATCAGGGATACCAGAAATTGTCAAAGTTTTGTGATGCATGGCTAGGCTTAAAAAGGCCCTTGTGGTGGTTAGCCTAGTGAACACCTATGAACCTATTAACATGTTAATTTATCATCCATCAGTGCACCTAACTTAAAAAAATGTCTCTGTCTGTATTGTATCTGTATAACCATTGATATTGTATGTAGACTTAATTTTGCTTGGTTCACATGACACATTTTTGGTTTTCTCAGCACAGATTATCATGTTATTATTTATAAGCTGAAGAAATGACATAATTTAAAGCTGATTGCAAATATAACATATTATCAACAGGTTATAAATTTAGCAATCTTTGTATCACCTGCGTAAATCATATAGAAAATAAACCAGTGGAACTCAAAGTACAGTTATACAAGGTTAAATAAATTGCTGCCAAAGCTGACCACATGATATGCTGTAATTTAATATATGCTTCAGATAAAAAGATCACTTCTCTTATACTCTCCAAATTATGTTTTGTAACCATTCTTGTATCTAGTCTATGAGATGAGATAATAAATCCAAAGCAACAATTTTGCATGATTTGCTTTGTATTTGTGAAAGACACTTGAAATGTTGAAGTAAACATCTATTTGCAAACTAGCATTTAAGGTGGTAGTGATATTATAATAAAAAATAGCACAACTGACTGTAGAAAAATTCTTTATATATGCATGTTTAACTATACTTAGCACATTTTTTCTTCAATTTCCTTCAACAATGTATTAAAACTAATCTTTGCAAAACTTTTCCTATGCTAGATATTATGTCATGGTACCTATAGTTTCTAAAATCCATTATTTCTTGTTTGTTTAAAAAAAGTGTGATGATAGCTGTTTTCCAGACTTCTGGTATAATATATTCATTGAAACATTTTTTTAATGCGGTACATTAGTGTTCTTATTATTAATATTATTTGGTGCAACTGTCTTACATACTTTCAGAGAAGTAAATAAATATGACAAATGACTAATATTGCAAGCAAGCACTAAAACTGTTTTTGCTATTTGATATACTAATGGCACCTACAGTGTCCAGTCTAATATCAAGGGCTTAGACTGTTTAAATGTTTATCAAGCAGAACCAGCTTAGACTGCATAAAAAAGCACTTATTACTATCATCACACTAAAAAGTAAGTTTTCTTTCCGTGTTTAGCTTTATTGATGTAATTTTAAAAATATATCTCATTATCTTAGCATCTAAGTGTTAAATATTTTTTTCTTCATGACTGACCATATCCAGTATTGTTGAATTTTTACAGGTTTACACAAAAAGTCATACTTCCTTTCTACATTACAATTTTAGCACAATTCTATTCAATTCTATACAATTCTATTTTAGTAATATGTTTTGTTTCTTTTTGATAATATTGAATTAATTTTACAGGACTTCTGAAAAAAAAACTCTAGCTCTTCCCGATGAAAATTTGCTTAAAATTAGGTGTCAACATATATTACTCTTAATGCTTTTGTTAATAATATTCCAGTTCACTTTATTCAGTTCTTCAGTAACAAGTTTGTAATCCATGAAATAGCTAGGGGTCAAGTTTCTATATATTGCAAGAGGGCGGTTAGAAATGCAGTTAGTAAAAATGAGTGTTTTAGGAACAGTATGATGACTTCCTGTGAGAGAAAGAAATAAACTTAAATTCACTTTCTTATGCTTTTTATTAAAAACCATGTGCAATGGTTTTTACATACCTCTCAATCATACCGAATTCCTCAGTAAATGCTGGTTTTGAGGGCAAAATATTGAGGTGCCATGAATTCCAGAGTGGCACCTTTAATTTCACTTTTTTTTTTTTTTTTAAAGATGAATGTGTCCCTGACATCATCATGTGCAGGGCGTGATGATGTCAGAATTCAGCTGTCAAGCCGAGCCATTCATTACTTCTTAATTTTAACTTTACTGCTCCAGCTTCTCAGGCAGTCCTCCAGGTAAGACAAAAGTGTATACTAGACTGCCGGGCTGTTTGCATGGATACAAGTGTACTAGCTAGACTGCTGGGCTGAACATTGCTGATTTGATTGATTTTAGCATTGACAAGTGTACTTATTAGCTAGACTGCCGGGCTGAATGTTGCTGCATTGCTTTTAGCCAAAGGACTGCTGGGATGAATGTTGCTTCATTTTTCTTATGTTTCAGGTCTGTTTGCCAGGCTGAGCATTGCTTCATTGTACTACTAGTAGCTACACTGTCTGCCAAGCTGAATGTTGCTGCATTGATTTTAGCCAGGAGACTGCCAGGCTGAGCATTGCTTCATTTTGTAGCTAGACTTCAGGGTTGAACTTTGTTGCTGCATTGATTTTTCACGTCTGTTGATACACACTTGTACTACTAGTAGCGCCAGGCTAAACTTTGCTTTATTTTTCAAGTCTGTTTGCATTGATACAGTGTACTTAGTAGCTAGACTGCTAAGCTAAACATTGTTGCTGCATTTTTAAGTGGAGAGAGACTCGCGTGTGAGGTCTGTTTGCATTGATACAAGTGTACGGGCTGGACATTGCTGCTGCATTTTATCTTAGATGTGTGTGTATGTGTGTGTGTGTGTGTGTGTGTGTGTGTGTGTGTGTGTGTGTGTGTGTGTGTGTGTGTGTGTGTGTGTGTGTGTGTGTGCGCGCACACATGTGTGTGATTATGAATGGAACCAGGCTCTAACTACAAATTAAATTCTTCCTCTTTTAGATGGATCTTAAAGTTATTTATAGTCTTTCTGAAACTCTTTTCAGTCAAGACCTAAGCATAAGGTAGGGACAAAGTTGTATATATGGTAAATTTAGAGTAGCCAATAAATCATACTGATTTGGGGAGACAGGAGGAGAATTCTAAGTGAAAACACAGACACACACACACACAAATACATATATATATATATATATATATATCTATATATATATATCTATATATATATATATATATATATATATATATATATATATATATAGATATGTGTGTATATATATATATATATATATATATATATATATATATATATATATATATATATATATATATATATACACACACACACATATATATATATATATATATATATATATATATATATATATATATATATATATAGGAGGAACATTTAGACCTCATGCACATAGTGACTACAGGTCAAAATTAAACCCTGGACCCATGAGATGAAACCTTAACCCCTGAACTACCATGTTACTTGGATGTTAATAAAGCCATCATGATCCATAACTGTCTATTTCAAAACAAATTAAACTCAAGACAAGATGTTGCTTAGAGTTTGCTGTTCATAAAAAGGGCTTAACTTGTTGCATTATCCTCTCACTAATGTACTTTACTTTTGAATGCAGGAACACATACAACTATATTTTAAGCAAGTATTGCCTGAGAGGCAGTAGACATGAAAATCAGTAGTGTATATGCCTCAGGTATATTATCTGAAGTATTTAAAAAGTAACTTGAACTTCATTGCTCCCCGGGATTCATGAAGCTTGCACCAGGTGCAGGCGTAGCATTGGCGTTCTAACACCAAAGATGGCCGCCGAACGATTCAGGTATGAGCAGTTCCCACGTGCACTACCTGCGTACGCTATGCCCGCACAACTCCTGAGCCTTGTATGCTAATTACCCCATTTGCAGCAGAGTAGCATGCAAATAAAGGTATGTAGCAATTCAGGAAGTGGTGCAGGTGTAGTGTAATCATGCAGAAATGTAAACCGTAAAAAACAGTTTACATTTTTGCAAACATAAAATCGGAGCCAAGACAACCGACCAAACACATGTATTATATTGTTAATATATGACAATGGGTAAATATATAGCCACTGGCATAAAAAACAGGTACAAAATATAAAATTAACATTTAATATATATAGTCACACTATCACAACGTGGAAGCGCAGGGCAGCGGTACGCAAAGAGGATCGCAAGGAATATATAAAACTATAGAATAAAACCGTAATTAAACACATAACACGATTTCCCCATAATAATCAATGGCAGGCATGCTACACCATACTCATGGAGCAAGGGTTGCTAAGGGGCAGTGACAGTGTTATGCGTAGTAGCTAGGAATTAGTAGGCAATGCTATGCAAATGAGAGGAGTAATAGTGAATCGCAGATTCCCTGATGGTGTAAGGATGCACCTCACAGTGTAGCGTTATAACACCGAGGTGAGCTCTTGAGATAAAGATGACATCAAGAGAGGGGTGTGTCGCACATTGGAGCATTGCTAAAAGGGTCTGCCCCTAGCTAGGCAAAGCTGCAGGTTAGGGGTGTGTCGAATTGCTCATAGCTATGCTTAGCTGAGAGTACCCAAGGTAACCGAGTATGCATGTGAACGGAGATGAAAACTCACATAAACCCAGTAAATGGGTATGGGCGGCACGCACAGCAGCTGAAACAGGAAGGATATAGGAAAGAAATAAGGAAATGCTGCAGCAGTGAAATTGGAGTACAAATGACTAATTAACACTTAGGAGCCTACAGTGGACCATTGACAACAGCTAACAAGGCTGCAAGCAGCTACCTGCAGAACAGGGAAGGGGAGGGGCTGTACTGCAAAGAAAACAGCAAAGTGTCAAAGCAGAACAAAGGCGATATGCAGTATATCAGCTACAAGGCACATTTTGCCATGACTAGGTAGGGAAAGTACAAAACAAGGAAGATGGCAGGTGGATGCATGCCTGATAATGGGAGGGGATCCAGGTCAAAAGTGAATTAAAGGGCAACAGATTAATCAAGGCAGGCAAGTAGATCCCCACAGTAAAGGACCCACACATGCAGTACTCATTGCAAAACCCATAATTAAGACATGCAGCAGCTGGAATAGCTCATACACACCCACTTACATCAGCAGCATCCATAGCACAATACTATAAAGTGTGAAAGCACCTCACACACATTTGTGTATTCCCATACACTCTGCACCAGTGGTGTATACAGACAGGGAACTTTTATTATGTACATGTTAGGGGCTGCCATAGCTTTGATCCACCTGCATGTGTTGGAGACTGAAGGTGGTGTGGAGGATGATGCATATGACTACCGCAGGCACCAGAGGAGGAGGAGCGTGTTCAGACCCAGGGTAACCTACCAGGGGCTACATGATCTGGAGATAGTAGAGTGTTACAGGGAGGATAGGGACACCCTACAGCAACTTGTGGAGCTGTGCCAGCCACGCCTCAGAGCCAGAACAAACAGAGGGGAACCCATCCCAGTGGATATGAAGGTATATGTAAGCCTGAGAATATTAGCTACAGGTACCTTTCAAAGATCAACTGGAGATATCATGGGTATCTCATAGGCATCAGCATCCAGGGTACTACACCATTTCCTGGATGCCATGTTATCACTTGCCAATGAGCACATATACACCCCCCTGAATGCAAGAGGAGTTGGCCAGCAATATGCGTGTCTTCCACCATGTGGCAGAATACCCAGAGGTACTGGGTGCAATAGACTGCACGCACATACACATCCAGTCACCACCCGGTGAGCAGGGTAGGTGCTACATAAACCGCAAGGGATACCCCTCCATCAACTGCCATGTCATGTGCAATGCCCAGGGCATTATCATGGATGTGTGTGCTGGCAGCCCTGGAAGCTATCACAACTCCCACATCTGGCATGCCTTACAGCTGTATACAACTGTGTTGGTGGTGCTGCGGTAGCGTTGTCGCCTCAGAGTAAGACGTTGTCCTGTTCGTTTCTCAGCTAGAGCGTCTTCTGTGTGGAAAAATGCGTGAATGGGCATACCTTCATTGTGCATCAGGGCTGGCAACTCGGCATGTAAAAATCTACTGCCAATCATTAGCGGACCGGAGTTCCACTGTGGCGACCCCTAACTGGAAAAGACGAAAGACACAACAACATATATATATATACGTATATCTATATATATATATATATATATATATATATATATATATATATATATATACACACACACACACACACACACATATATATATATATATATATATAATATATATATATATATATATATATATATATATATATATATATATATATATATATATGGGTTACCTTCATTTGATCGGCAGAAACCCATTTGACTGACAACCAGTAATTCACTACACTTCAAGACAAATAACAGGGATTGGTCCCCCTCCCCAATCTCGTGCGACCCTGGAGTTGGTATATATAGTTAGGGGGTGTGGGGGGTGCAATTTCAGTCAAAAGAAGAAAATAACACAAAAAGTGCAGATTTTGAATGAATATATGTGGGGGGCTTCGCCCCCACACCCCCCAATCAATACATACTGTCATACCATAACCAATTATGCAACTACTGTACAACATCTGCTGAAACCTTAACATACCTGGACACAGACACACTAACATGGCCTATGTGAAATAGTTGCCGTTATACAATTGAACAGCTGCTGATGTAAACAGGTTTGTATGAACTAATCCCGTTTCAGAGGGTTGAAAGGTTCGTACACCAGGAAGTTTTACCGAGTACTGATTATTAGCACAGTATGATACACAGTAACACCAAACTAAATATGTCTGGTAGGCACACTGTAAACCCCCTAACATTATATGCATAGCTATGCAGCCTTGAGCTGGTCAATGCAGAAGTATTAAGTACCGACAAACCCTGCACAAGTAGTAATGTTCAAAAATATGACAGCAGTACTCACATTTAGACCAACTCCTCTAGGCATTACACACAATATATTGCTGTTTGTCTCCATACAGCTGTTGCAATAGATTCCAAACAAAACTTCCACGCTGTCTTCCTCACAAGTAAGGCAAAGGGACAACACCCATGTGGCGTACTTGATTATACTCCACTGTAGCCATGATATTGGCTAAGGCAGTAAGCACTGCAGATGATGTGCATGTAATTAGCTACTTAGGAACACCAATTGGTCTTCGGGATAGCACATGTTACTGATCTGTAACTGTGAATGGTTGCCTTGTCACACATTCAGACCATCTGTATCTACCTGTAGGACCATACAAAACACTGAAAGACGAACCAAAAATGAGTATTACACCAGTTAACACCTCCGATTACTAAGACGGTATGTATAACATGTAGTATGTCTATGTATGTAGTATCTGTACTGTAAGAATTACAGTGTAATCAATGCATATAGTGGAAATAGCTATCTTGTAGCGATGTATTGTTGAGCAGTAGTAATGCTTGTAGTATTCTATGTGTGTACTGCTGTAGGTCACACGGCACACTCCACATACACAAAGGATGAACTTGGAACCCACCAATTCGCTTCCAGCCACTGTCAGTGTCAGGATTGGTTCAACAAGTATGTGCTATAACAGGGGATAGTATATGTCGATATATTGTAACAGTCAACATATGTATGGATGTATAAGTAAGATGAACATGTTAAAGGTGGGCTTACCATGCAAATATGGTGTACATTGTGGGATATTGTGCCAATAACTGTGTAATGTACAGTATTCTAGGCAGATCTGCATTCTATTCTACATAGAAGTTATGTTATGCAAGCAGTAGTTATGTCTATTGGCAATTACAATACTCACTGGCAGGATACATAGCATTAGTATTCATCTGACAGGTTAGCAGCATGATAGCAAAGATAATTGGAGGAGCCAGGTAACTATCCATGCACATAACACATGTAATATCCACCTCTCTACTATCATTTGCAAGCAATAACAGCTGTGCATGTGTACATGTTATGCAAATGTGTAGTGACCCTTGTTACAGGGCTGGGCCAAATGGCTATGTGCACACCTACATAGAGTGGATATTGAGAGTACAGACACACTAGTTAAACTACCAAGTTTGTGTAGCCCAACCTCTCATTGCCAACCTAACAGCTGCCTGCACATACTGTATGTAAGGTAGTGCACAGCACTGGTAATTAAACAGGTTGCATATCATCATTAACTCCAGTGTAACATCTGCAGTAGGAGTGTAAGATGTAGGAGACAGCTGCCCATGTGTAATAGCCGCATCATAGGTGATAGCTCACACTATCTGATTATATCCTGATCATGTTGATAGTGGCATCAGAGCCTATTGATACATGACTCTGTTTGGAGAGTGCTTGTCTGTGCCCAACAGAGCTCATGGTCCTGGTGGATATATGAGTATATACCCAGAGAAGGAAACAGACCTGTAGACACTTGCATCATCTGTAATCAACTAACAGGATGTGATGTGCTCCTCAGAGGAGGATTGCTGCTAAAGGTAGCTACAATGTATCCGTAATAGCCAGTGTTGTCACGTCCATAACACAAATATTTACATGTGAGCATCACTGTCTAAAACATCTTCATAGACAATACGTAAACTAAATACAGTACTTGGTGCTTGTAGTACTGACTACTCATACAGACATGTCCACTAGTCAGCTACTGGTGTTTCCTAATGTCAGCTTTGTGTATGTGGCCATCCTTGGGGAATGTAATCTCTGTCATGTACACTGCCAGACCCATCTAACACCACACCCTACACATTGTTTGGGATGCAGCTATATGGGTTAGCTGGAAGGCAGCACAGTCTACAGCCATGACTGGACTGGACAGTCATGAGGTGTAGGTTAACACATGCAGCTCATCAACACATCCAACACATACCCTTGCCAGAATACAGTAAGGACACCCACACACACTAACGGAAATCACACATATTCACAGACGCATCTAAGTATCGGGCCAAAAAAGTGACCCCCCCCCCAAGCAGGATGAGACGGACACCAAAATACACAAACTGTATGACATAGTTTGCATAATTGTGCAACACCTCTGAACACATGACTGGAAACATGCCCAACATTACTCATTTGTGAATGCAAACTCTAGCACTATGGTATACATTGACCTATACCAGGGCATACATACTGCCAGCTGCCTGTCTGCCATGATTAGCCACATACTCATACACTCAGACCACCTTTTGAACTATACACATGGCTCTGGCATATTCCATGTTGTTGTGCAGGACCTGTAATGCAGTAGCCTAGACTGCATGGAAACACATGTAGGAAATGTCAGGTCTTGTAGCCCATGCAGGTATGTCCCAAAGCCTGGGTAGCATTCTGCCATTGGCCAGAATGATACTGCATTACAGGGACAAAATGGTTGTATTCCACAATTGTCTAGTGTAGTGGTGCATGTCATCCTGGGATAACATGCTTGACAGACCATGATGCTTTGCCAGACAGGGCCTGCACCTGTCACCCCTGGGTTCTGGATACTGCCTAGGGCGATGCTTCCCCTATAGTACCTTCATCATGCATGGTTCAAATGAGGGTCCACTGCTGTTACAGGGACAGCCAAGCAATAAACTGCGGGTCTCGCTACACAATGATACATGTCAGAAACACTATACAGACACACATATCTCAATCCCTAACATGGAGAACATATCTGTGCAGTGGCTAAGACATGATTCAATGCTCTGGAGAGCACACCTGCATGACCATGTTATAACACATACCTCACCTCTTGCCCATTATCCTTTATCGGAACACATGGGCTGCAGGTGTGTCCATATTCCTGAAGGATATGTACACCCCCACGCTAATTGCACTTGCATAACATCAGATGCATTATGCTGAGCAACTACCTTTGTGCCAAAGTGGAATTCAAAATGCACCTTGAGACAGATTACCCACCAGCCCGCGGACTTCCCAACTGTCATAATGTGCTGTAATGGGGAAGATTAGGTCTGATACAGAACCATAATAATGGCTACTCTCAACTATTCCAGTATGAACTGGGAAGACTGCTCATGTACCAATACCTGCACTCAGTGTATGTTGGATTCCATCGACCCCACTGACCTGGATCACAGTGGTCACACAAACAGGGCTAACAGTATGCTACACATAGTTAGTCTCCAATGCCAATGCTATGTTTCCTAAGAGCAGAGTGGTAAGTGCCATGGCACCCATGCAGATGGACAATGCATGTGCAAATGCTGAATCCTACACAAATCAACCTTAAGCAGTCACATATGTGCAGTGATTGTGCCATTGAAACAGAACCAGGATTCAACCCAACACATAAAAGTAGGCAAACTGGTGATACCATGCTTTAACCTGTACCACGGAAGGTAGTAACTATTGCAAGAGTGAACACACATGAGTGTAGGTGATCACTGGTCAGCCTCAGTAAGATGCAGATACACCATATAAAACCACGCAAAGCTACTGTGAAACTAATCAGCCACATATTATGAGGCCAAGCACAGAGCATTCTATAGCTGTGTCATTAATCGTAATGGCATCGACAAGACCTGCCGTGCTGCACAGCACTATGGCATGGGAAGTACTGCACCTACAGAAATAGCACCCATTCATCCAGATAGGGACTTGGAGAACCTAAACCCACTCCCACCTCCCCCCACCCCCAACAAGTACACTTAGTAATATATCCATGTACACTACAGGGCCCCTGTACTAACAACTATGCAGGTACAAGCTGCACTTTCTAAAGCCATACATACAGCTTTCATGGGACCTGTCAGCATCCCAGGGTGTATCCTACACAAATGTAAGAACATTCAGCTATCCACATACACATCATGTTCAATCATAGCTCCATGTCAGGCTGTGTACACACCAAATGGTGCACAGCAACAGTTATCACACCCCACAAAGGGGGAGACACCATTGATAATGGGACATAGTGCACAACTACCCTGCTGAATCTGGACTGTACGGCCATGAACCGTGGTCAACGTAATTGATGTACTTGGTACAGATGTAGATGACAGTAGGGTTGATTCAGACTGCATATCATGACCTTGCCAGATCGTAGGACATCATCATCCATACTGTGTTCCAGCTACACTCAGTAAACTAGGTGTATATTCCTATGTCACAGGAGTGGTTGGCAACTGGACTGCTGGCAGAACCCACACTACAGAAGGTGTCCGATGAATACACGCACATCAAACCAGTGCCAGCCACAGTAATACAGGGGTCATTCCTGGTACTCCCCCTCTTTGTTATCTATATCATATAGACTAACACAGAAGGCATCAGCCTATTGATGTTTGCAAATGACTATGAGCTAGGAGCAATAGTTGTCTCATTTTGTGCTGTGTTCAACATACAGAAGGGCCTTAGTGTGTCAGATGTGTGGTGTGTGATGTATGGCCATAATCTGACAGCTAAGTATTGCATTGTCATCCCCTATGTTACAAACCCTGTACCCATTAACTACAACCTAGGCAGCGGTCAACATAATGGCAACTGTGTGTATGCGATGCAGCTGGACAGTACTTCCCTTTGATAGTTACGTCACCACAAAAGACAGGTAGTCGTATGTGGCACCCCTAATCATGACAGGGTGCCATCCAGGAATATAGAGATAACTGCTCAGCCATACTCAACACCCATGTGATCCATAATAGATCACATATTTCCTTTAAGGGTTATTGCCCAATGTGTAGATGGCCTACACTGCCCTTCACAATCCCTAGCTGCACTATGTAGCATGCAGCCTACCCTGAATAAAGTCATGTCCAACCCAGAGGTGTTGGACATGATACACTTAACACATCTTGATCACAAATAAACACATATGTCATGGACATCCACCTTTCTAGTACAAGGATCACAACATGCCTGACAGATCCCTGTTCCATACACTTAACATATTCTTGCCATACTATGCATCCCTGTCCAGCGAAGCTGCACATCGCCCCTCTCTGTGACATGGTGTGATGACCACATGCCAAATATATCAGTAACCATGTGTATCAGTTCTATGGCACTGCTTGAACTTGCCACTGAAACTTACCTGTCTGCTTCCCACAGCTAGGTAACCTGTCTGCCTATGCTCATAAATGGCCCAGGGCATATAGCCTACTAGATCACTATGACCATACATGCTGTAGTTGATATCCAACCCTGCAAATACCAACAGACTAGCTATTGTCCCATGTGATACACATGTGCAACACAGACAATACATGGCAGGATGCTACACAGCTGTACAGTGCCATGTAGATGTACATGGCAAAACACATACATGCTTGCAAGTTTGCAGGGTCACAGGTCATGTCCCTAATGGCTATGTATGACTATATATGTGGCATATACACAGCATTAAGGTTGATTGCATTAATGTGAACACATCCAGGCATGTGCTGATAAGTAAAGACACCACTACAGGCAAACAGACATGCCCATGTGAAGACAACATCCACATGGTGCATGAGCAATGTCATCACATGACACACACAAATATGGCGATAACATCACATCACTGGTAGGTGTCAAATGTGTGTGACCTATACATGTCAGTGGTGTTAGTGTCATGTAGATTTACAAAGACATATTTGTAATCTTAATAAATGTGATACACATGTATGTTCAGCTGTACTGCTGTACATCTCTGTGAGTTACTGTGACCTGTCCCCATCGTTATGTCTTTCAGGTATGCCATGTAGCAGATTGCCGCCGTACAGCCGCTTGGAGGATGAGGTCCTTATCCCATACTTCCTCGACAACTATACAACGCTCTTCATTCATGTGCCACAGGATGCACAGCAGTGGGATGCCCTGTGGGAAGAACTCTGCAGGAGGGTAAATGATGCTGGCGGTCACAATCACATCTATCAGCAGGTGTGCAGACACTGCACTGACCTGATAAGACGGGCGAAACAGCGTGCTAATGCAATTGCCAGGGAACAAGGTGCAACAGGTTGGGGGCCACTCACCCAGCCCCCACTCACACGTACCAAGGAGCTACTGGCCAACCTGGGGACACCTGCAGACCTCCATCCACAAGCTTTAGCTGGTATTGTGGAGGTGGGTGTCTCTCAACAACTGAGCTTGGAGTTGCCTGGTAAGTCACTACTGCACAAAAAACACAACTATATATCACATAGTTACATGTGTTACTGTACAATATGTAATGTAACATCATATGCAAGGCATGTATGCACACATGCCACATACTATAGTCTGCTACTCTATGTATGCACAGATGTGCATACTCCATAGTATAGTGTATTGTACTGGCCTATGTGCTAACATGGACATTGCACCCTGTAGCTATCACACAGGTGTGGATAATGATCTTACTGCTGTGACACCCCTGTTTAGGTACCTCTGGTGTTTTGCAGTGACAGCAGCCTGTGTCAGGTGAGATTGTTATTATTTACCAGGTCTGATAATGCACGGAACATATTAATAGCATGCTATCTGCCATAACACATGTACACATAATGTATGGTGGTCCTCTTAATGGACACTGGTCAGACCTGCAATGCATCACACTGTTTACCTATGTGAAACAATTGAAGACTATATGAAACACCTACACTAAACCTTCCAAACTGTCATTGCCAGATGTGTGGACAACAGTGAATACAATGGTGGAGGTGTGTTCCACTGTAAGGATATTTACTACATATCAGCATTACACATGTTGGGAATACAAACAGTACTGTACAGAGAGCATATGTGTGCACACACACTAAATGTGTTGGAGCTGGAGTATGCCCGGCCAACAGGATGCACCCTTGTGGAATATACCCTTGCTATGAATGTCACACAATGTCATGTGCTATCAGACATGTCCATGACATGTAGTGGGCTGACTGCAACACTGCTCAACTATCATGCAAAACATGTCTCATATCCCATACATACCACCCTTTGTCTGCATAACCCTGTCCTCAGTGGGGCATATGACATCTATGGGTGTATGTCATATGGGATAACACTGACATGTGAAATAAGATGGCCATCACAACCATTGGACTGAACATGTGTACACATGGCCATGGAGGATGGCCAGAGACATGAAGCAACACACACTGTAGAAGTGATGTACATGTATGTACACCTTGTTGTACATCGGCTCAACACAATACAACTATGGCCTTTGTGTAATGGTAATATTGCAGATGTGAAACACTAAACATCATGCAGGCCTGTGCATAGCTTGTGTAGGCATAACATATAACCACCACATAAAATGTTTTGAACATCTGGAGTGTTTCAAGACATGAAAGCATTCACCTGTAGAGTATCCAAATACATACATGTGTTGCACAACATACACATACATCCACATCAAGCCACAGATACAGTACATTCACCTTGCTGGTCTCAGACATCACTGACATAGGTTCATAGGTTCATAGGTTGGTACTAGGCTATCGGCCCTAAGGCCTATGCAAGCCTAGCCATAACAATTCCCTAGAATTTTTTTCCCACAATATTTACTTCTCTGGGTCCCTGTCTAGCAGGGCAACTGACATGATCCCCGGGTGAATTTCCTATCTCCCATCCAATCATCAAGGTTCCTTTTGAAGGGGGCCAATGAGGTGCTCTGCTTGACATGTATGGGCAGTCTATTCCAGAGTATGGGGAGTCTCTGGGTCAGGAACCTATCCCTCCAGCATGTTATGTTCACTGTGATGAGAAGGTTTAGATCCCTGGAGCGTGTGGCTCTGAGGGATTGGGATTTCTTTAAATGGAGCATGTCCAACAGCTCAGGGTTTGACATGGCCTTGTATGTTAAGCAGAGATCACCTCTGAGTAGACGATATGCCACAGAGTATAGCTGGTGTTTTTTTAGACGGTCAGCATATGGCATCTGCTTTAGGCCTGTGATTCTTTTAGTGAGGTATTTAGTGAGGTATGCAGGGACATACTGCACATTGAGCTGATGTGCATAGCCATTGCAGGGCATCATGTGGCTTCACAATTGCTATACAGTGTACAGAGTTTTTTTAGATGGTCAGCATATGGCATCTGCTTTAGGCCTGTGATTCTTTTAGTGAGGTATTTAGTGAGGTATGCAGGGACATACTGCACATTGAGCTGATGTGCATAGCCATTGCAGGGCATCATGTGGCTTCACAATTGCTATACAAACTCTGTACATGCCTGCTCCTCATGTGTGTGAGGTACACAGATGGCATGTGGGACATATAGTATGTGTAAGTCAGCCATGTGTGGGCATAGTTGCCAGGATCCAGTAATATGGTTGCAGATGTGCAGGGGTGTCAGCCATATACCCTTCTTTGGCCTGTGTCACACATTCCACATTAGGGTTTATTGTGTATACACCTTGGTGACGTGGGTCACATTCCACATTAGATATGTATTGTATGTGAACATAGTCATGGCTATGAACTGTGTCAGTAGCTCACACTGTATAGCAATTGTGAAGCCACATGATGCCCTGCAATGGCTATGCACATCAGCTCAATGTGCAGTATGTCCCTGCATATTTGTAGGGTGGACAGACAACATTGCATCAGCTGAAGGCCCATGTTAGTATAACACGTCCCTGCATTGGGACACCATTACCGTACTGTAGATTGGAAAGGACACCATTGAGTTACACATGTATGCATGTCATTCAACACGTCAGCAGAAGACATGTCATACTACATGTGATTGGCAAGGTCATATGGTACACAGCTGGCCAGTGTACTGTAAACCTGTGCTGGTCTGTGGCACCATTGCAAAGTAGGGACAGCCATGTCAAACATGTGTGTACAGCCACATACACAATGTCTACATTCAGCTCAGGGGTAGGCAGAATAATGTTGAACAGACATGCACTGCTTTGGGGGAGATATGCAAGCTAGGGCTCAGGCAAACATAGTATGCAATCGACATACGCAACAGCTCATGTCCTCACACATAGGGGTGGTAGCCAACACAGAGCATCAGTGGCAGATGTACAAAGGTTAGCGATGGTCTGATAACATGTGGTGTATGTTGCACAACCCATGGCAGTGCAGTGCAATGGTGCAAAGTGCATGCATTGTGTTGCAGGTATGGGGCATAGGCTACTAACACAAATGGTGCAATACAGGTATGTATGATAACAACCACTATAATTATGTAAGGTGCATGCCGTCTGCTAAAACAATTGCATGCTGTTGTGTGCAACTCAGGGATGTATGATAAGCACCCCTATAATTGCCTAAGCTGAAACTATAATTGTCTAAGCTGATTGCCATCTGCCATATCACTTGCATGTAGCGTGTGTGTCAGTGTGTGTCAGTGTGCGTCTGACAGTGTGTGTCTGTCGGTGTGTGTCTGTGTGTGTGTGTGTCTGTGTATCTGTCTGTCTGTGTGTGTTTCTGTATGTCTGTCTTTGTGCCTGTCTATCTGTGTCTGTCTGTGTGTATGTCTGTCTGTGTGTCTGTCTGTCTGTTCGTGTGTGTGTCTGCATGTCTGTGTGTGTGTGTTTGTCTGTGTGTGTGTCTGGTATAACTTGTAATGTACAGCTCTTGTCTTCCCCTCACAGGTGTTGATGTAGGTGTCCTGCCCTCCTGCGGTCCACCTGATGTTAGTGTCCCCAAAGACTCTAGCAGTGGTGATGATGATAGTATGATTGAGGCACAGGCAGGGTTGTCAAGGACTGAATCTGTGCCACTGGTTGCCATTCCACCTGTCTCCCCCTCATACTCGCACACAGTTGCCCTGCCTGCACATACCCCATCACCACTGGCCATAGAGGAAGGACAGTTGGCGGGTGGTAGCATGGAACAGGGAAGTGTGGTGACTATGGAAGGTGTGCCTGCACACCATGATCCCAGTCAACAGACTGGTGATGTCCCACACAGGCATGTGCCCAGCGCTGCATGTAGGAGGACCACTGACCAGCATGCCCCTGCAAGACAAAACACATCAGCTGGAGTCACCAGACACATGTTTCAGGCTGTAATGGAGGCACAGGCATGTGCTGAATGGCAGAACAGAGAAGGTCTGAGGCATCCGAGGGCTGCTGTCCATTCATTAACAGACAACATCCAGGCACTTGCAAATGCTCACCATCATCTTGCAGATGTGTTGGATAGATGATCGGGTGACATGGTGGGAGTCCTTGACCGTGGCATGTCAATCCTCGAACGTGGAATGTCTGTGCTGGAACATCTGGTTGGAGTGAGGCGTCAGGCACATGGATGTAGGCCAGCTACATCACCTGTTGAAGGTCTACGTGAACATGCTACTGCACATGCCCGCTCACATAGAGGAGGTAGCAACAGCAGTGCAGCTGGTGCTGTGCAGTCCACACCAGGACACAGCAGGCCACAAGCACATGGTCCTGGATGGTCCCAACAGGGACACAAATCCAGTGAACATGTGTCATCAGATGGTACCTAATCTGGACCTCTGCCTGGTAGTGCCCATGCAACCCCAGGCAGGCGCAGGTCACGTAGCCATGGCCAGACATCGTGAACTGTGAAACCTGCCTTGTACAGTCTGCAGCTGTCAATATTACCACTGTGTAGGCCAGCCACATGCCAGACCTGTGTGCATGCATACACACACACTGGAAACAAATGTAGGGCACCTCAGCACACACACGCATAACATCCACACATGCCCAGTGATATCACAGGCCCTAACACACATGCATGATGTCATCTAATGGCACAGCCTAGACCTCTGGCAAACATTATCATCCTGTGCATATGATGATGCCTGTGCTGCATCTCTGTCATCCACACCATCGGTGCAAGGACATGTTCATATGGTCTGATGCACAGGGTGAACATATTAGGTAGACAATTGTAGATTAATATTGTTGAGTAGTGTTGACAGGCAGCAGACATACCATGTATTGTAGTTGTAGAGTGCACAGTATGTATCATGTGTAACAACACTAACAGCATGTTGATCCTGACGTTCTACCTTCCTCTTTCAGGTGTAGTTGCATGTGCCGGGGGATGTTGGTATTTGCAGGAGTCCCATATGTACATGTTGACTACCCACAGGTAAGTATGACAACACCTGCATGCACGTTGTAGCTTCCACATCACAGTTATATTCTTCCATGTTTCAATTATGTTTACTGTTCTAATGATCCAAGAGCATGATAGCTGTGTAGTAAGCTACTGTGTTCAGAGATGTCACATCCATAGTGGGTGACATCACAGGTATAGTTACCTGGAGCGTGGAGTGGGTAAAAGAGTGGTATGCCGGAAGACAAGGGTAAAGGCCAGTGGAAATAGTGGCTTCTCATTAGGAAGCGGTAATACCCACAGCCATGACAGCATGCAAACACAGACACAACCACACACTCAGGGATTCACAGACACAGTAACACACACTCTGACACACACACACAGTTGCCAGTGTTCGGATGAGAACCCCTGCCTATGTGCATATCATCATTATAGTACTATGCAATTACAAGACATGCCACAGAGATTACACATGTACAGGTAGTTGGTATGGCCTAAGATGGAGGACATCGACAGGGATACTGCAGTGCAGTGAGTGTATTTGGAGAGGGGGGTCCATCAGTAGGCTATGTAATAACAGGTCACACCCCAGGGAGTACATGTTAACAGGCAGTTAGTATGCCTGTCTACAATTGATGATATCAACAGGGATGCTAGATTGCTTTGAGTGGATGGGGGGAGGGGGCATAAACATTTCACTATGGTAAAATACAGCCTCACTCCAGGAACCGGACAGCCATATACACAGACAGACACACACACACACACACACAAACACACACACACACACACACACACACACACACACACACACACACACACACACTGGCATTCACAAAGATATACACCCATGTTACACACATACAGACACTTTACATGTGTGAGGTTTAACCACCTGCTTATGCCTTTCTTTCTATACTTTACTCTGTACTGCTGTCAATAACAGTGTTCAGGAGAGTGATAACATGTGGGATGTATTCCCAACCATACGTGGCATATATGGACACACACCCACATGTGCCAGTACTGTGAATCAATCACAAGCCTATCTCATGATAGGTACCACAGAAGTACAGCTCTATCGCATCTGGTACAATGCTTACTGACTCTTTCCATTGACAACTGTGCTGATATATGCACAATATGTGCACAGGGGAGGTATTACTGTTACAGGTGTCATGAGGTTTGCCTTCAGTGTCACCCTTACAGCATTCTATATTGTCTGTCTTCCACTTCAAATTAACAAAACCTGACCTTAGCAGGTACACAGGTTATTGTAGGACTGGTTGTGACACACCAGTGAGCTGTCCTCTGTAATCATTCATCTGCAAGGAAGCCCCATCATTTGGTAGTCTTGTCCAAACATCTGTCCATACCTCATGTACGGCTTACTGTACTTAGAGCATATCACCATATACAGTTGGCAATGTTGAGGCTGTATTGCAACAGCATGATGTACTAAGATAACAGTCACCTTCAGACATCAGACACTGCACACACATGGAATCTACACAAACAGCAATACATGTACACATATGTGGTCTACATCAGTACGTACACTAGCAGGTCAAGAGGATACATTCCACACCTTCCCCACACCGTGTGTGAAACATAGCCAAGCATTACACCATAATGGATGTTGTATTCATGTACTGGTAGGACACCACAACTTTCACCGAGTAGCCAAGTGTACATATATTACAACAGCACATAGCATGACACACACAGCATTATTCCATGTCATGCTCCTATGAACTGTTACTTTGACAGTGCCATGGTGAAGCCAGGGCACTGTAATGGTCAACAGTGAGCACATCATATTTGCCACACACACCTTATGTGTACTGGAAAAGTGCCAGCAATGTGCTCTGTTAGAGCTAGGCAGTACACTCATTCAAGCATGTGCGAGGTCTGTGGCTCGTAAACATCTCACCCCAGCATGTACTGGCTATTGTGGTACTAAGGCTAATGTCTAGACAGCACACAGCATGCATGGCTTGCAATTGTTGACATGGGGTATATGTAGGAGCTGTGGCCACACATGGCTGTACATGTCATGAACATATCACCTGTGACTGATCAGGAACATACAGAGCACAGCTGGATTTCCCTGAGTCTGTCAATATAGGCCTTGTGTAGGCCCTATGGTCCTGTTATTTGGGTATGTTTGTAGGCATTGCATTAGGTGGACATGTCTAATGACATACATGCCACATGGGGTGTTGTATGATATGGTAGGTGTCAGGGGTGACCAGTAGAGAGGAGAAATTACCTCTGTCAACATACATCTAGAACCTTATGTACTGTTAGCATGCTGTCTGCCATGTGCATGTGTGTAATGACTGTAGCCACCTGTATGTAGAAAGGTAAATGAAAGCTATGGTAATGTAATTTATGTTGTACGAGTGTGGGATGTACATACCCAGGGCAGGTACGGTTAGGTCATATCCAACCATGAGGGTGTTGTTTACTGGTGTACAGCAACAGTCGACCGTGTTAATGGTGACAACATCCGAGGGACCCTGA
>NC_056744.1:804344051-804354051 GCF_019279795.1 Protopterus annectens
ACAAAATTGAGGTCCCATGTTGGTGTAGGTGCTCTCCTGGGGGGCCTAATGTTTTTTGCCCCTCTGAGGAACTGCCTTAGAAGTGGATGTGAAAATAAGGGTGGATCTGTGTTGTAGTGGGCTGAAATAGCTGATGCATGGATTTTAATGGAAGAAAAAGAAAGTCCTTTGTGCAACATCTTAGTTAAATACGTAGAATCTGAGGCATGTGAGGCTGAAGAGTGTTTTGGCCTTTAGCTTGGTTCCAGGCACAAAACCTTTTCCATTTGTCCAAATAGGCCTTCCTGGTGCTGGGCCTCCTAGCTTCCAGAATAACATCCATAACTGCTTGGGAAAGAGGAGCTGGCTGGATGCTTAGGTGATTTGCCATGCAGCCAGATTTAAGGCTTTGAGCTGGCTGTGAAGAATCCGTTTGTTTTGCTGTGTGAGCAAATGGGCAATTTGTGGTAAAATCTGAGGTGGGCCATGGGCCATATTCCTCAATAGTGGGTACCAGTGTTGGCGTGGCCAGTCTGGGGCTATGAGTATCAGTCGTGGTCTCTCCTTTCTGACTTTCAGAAGCACCTTTGTGATGAGAGGCAATGGAGGGAAGGCATATACTGTCAGTTTTTTCCAACTGAATGAGAGTGCGTCCACTTTCCAAGCTTGATGGTGAAGTGTCCTTGTACAAAATTTTGTTAGTTGATAGTTTTGAGGACTGGCAAACAGGTATATGTCTGGAAGGCCCCATTTTTAAGTTATCATTGCAAATACTTGTGGATCCAGTTTCCACTCGTGGGGATCTATGATGTTTCTGCTGAGGTCGTCTGCCAATGTGTTCTTTTTTCCTGGCAGGAAATGAGCTTGTAACTGAACTTGGTAAGCCAGAGCTGTATTCCACAAGGTCATTGCTTGCCTGCATAGAGAGTAGGAGTGTGTACCCCCTTGTTTGTTTATGTACCACATTACTGTGGTGTTGTCCGTCCTTATTGTAAGTTGTCCTGGATGTAATAGATTCTTGAAGGCTGTCAGAGCATTCTGTACAGCTAGCATCTCTTTTTTATTGATGTGCAGATTCCTTTGATCTGCAGTCCATACTCCTTGAATGCACTGTCCTGCCATGTGTGCCCCCAGGCGTAGTCCGATGCATCTGTTGTCATAGTTGCCTGGCTGGGGGCAAGGTGAAAGGCTGACCCTTGTTGAGGTGACATGCCTGTGATCACCATAGAAACTCCTGTTGTAGGCAGGGAATGAGAGATATCATTGTATCCAAGCTGTGGCTGTGTTGAGACCATACACTTTTTAGGTACCACTGTAATTTCCTCATATGCAGCTTTGCAAATGGTATTAGTAGTATACAAGATGCCATGAAGCCCAAGACCTGCAGAATTTTTCTTGCAGGTAGTTGGGTCTTTGTTGCCATTGTGTTGAAATATTTAGTCAGTTGTAGTTGTTTGTCTAGTGTCAGATAAGTCTTCTGGGCCGTTGCAGTCAAGCTGGCACCCAGGAATGTCATATTTTGTGAGGGTACTAGTTTTGATTTATTTTTATTTACTGTGTACCCCAGGCAACTTAGAAGATGTTTTACAAAAGCCAGATGTTGTAAGAGGATGTCCTTGCTTTCTGCTTGGATGAGGCAGTCGTCCAGGTATGGGTATATTTGAATTCCTCTTTGTCTGCAGTATGCAATTACTGGTGCCAGGCATTTTGTGAAGACCCTGGGCGCAGTAGATAGGCCAAAGGGCAGTGCAGAGAATTGGTAATGGGTTGAACCTGCAATGAAATGGAGGTATCTTCTGCAACTTTGTCTGATAGGGACATGCAGGTATGCCTCCTTGAGGTCCAACGTTACTAGCCATGCTTTCTTGCCCAACATGGGAAGAAGCTGCTGTAGTGTTAGCATCTTGAATTTGGGTACTTGTAAGAAGGTGTTTAGAATTGAAAGGTCCAGAATTGGTCTCCAGGCTTTGTCCTTTCTGGGAACTAGAAAGAGTTTTGAGTAAAATCCTTGGCCTTGCTCTCGAGTAGGTACCAGTTGAATAGCTCTCATGTCCATGAGAGCTGTAATTTGTTTTTGTGCCTCTGCCCATTGATTTTGTGGCAGGTTTGGCATTCCTTTTTTCATTGGCAAGGTGTGAAAATGGAATCTGTATCCTCGTGAAATTATGTCTAGGACCCATTTGTCCTTTGTGACAATGTGCCAGTTGTCTGAAAAAAGTGTGAGTTTTCCTTCCAAGGGGGCTGCCAAGAGAGTGTTGCTTGGCCAGATGAGGTGCAAGTCATTGAGTTTGCCTTCTGGTAGTTTGGGAGCTGTCTTCTCCTCCCTTCTGTGTTGCAGTGCCCCATTGGCGAGGTTTGCACTGGGCTTGTGGTTGTCCTCTGCCTCTTGGACGTCTGTATTTACCTCTCTGTGGTCTGTCAGAAGCTGGAAAGGACCAATTTTTTTGGGCCAATTTCTGATGAAGCGAGGGGGGCTGTACCTGTGGGAAATTTTTGACTGTCTGCATAGATTTTGCCTTATCCCCCATTTTCTTTAAGACTTCTTCTGCTTTAACTCCAAAAAGAACATCCTGCTGTAAGGGAGCATCTAGAAGCTTTGCTTTAACATGATCAGGCAGAGTTTGTTCCTTAAACCAAGCATGCCTACGTATAACAGACCCAGGAAGCCTCCAAAGAATCAAACCCACATTGTAAAGTATGTTTTCCCACCTGTTCAGTTGCATGCAACAGATCCTGCATTTCTTTCAATTCAGATTGTTGAGGGAGTGTGCTCATTTTTTGTTTTAACTGAGACATTAGAAATTGCTGATATTTTAGCATGTGAAATTGGCAATTTAGTGCCCTCATAGCTAGAGTGGCTGAGGTGTAAACCTTTTCCCCCCACCTGTCTAGTGCTCTGGAGTCCCTTTCAGAGGGTACAGGATTTTTTGCCATAGAAGCCTTAGCCCCTTTGGGACCCTGGGAGATAGTCTCTGGATCAGAAGCAGGGCTTTTATAAAGACATTTGTGGGTATCAGGTACTCTATAGTATCTGTCAGGTTTGGCCAGAGCAGGAGGCAGAGAATCTGGGTTCAAACTGGATTCTAAGTAAACGTCATCCACAATGTCTAAAACTGGGGGGATGGCGAGTGGTCTGTGTTGGGGGAGTAAAAGAAACTCTCTGAGCCTTTTCTTTGAGTCAGAGTAGTCCTGACCTTCCCAGTGAAAATGTTCCCTCATAATGTGTAAAGTTTCCCCAAAGGAGTAGTCTTCAGGAGGAGAAGCTGAGGGAATGGAATCCTCAACATCATAATCTTCATAAGGGGAAAAGGAGTAATCTTGGTCCACAGAGGAGCCTGAGGAAATAGACACTTGTTCAGAGGAGGCATAATCTTCCTCTTGTCTAGGCCTTTTGTTGGGTGGGGGTTGGGAACCCCTGATTAAAGAGATCAAATCTTCAGCCATTTTGAGCATCTGTTTCTTAGGCATGAGGCCTTGAACTGGAGACTGAAGTGCAGTCTTTTTTGGCTTAATAGGAGTCTTAGTCTAAGGATACGTTTTTATGGTGAGCATCATCTATCTGAAGACGCCTTCAGAAACCGAAGGTGTTTCTGCAGCACTGACATCTTTTTCCGCTGAGTCGTCTGTAGGGGCTAAACAAAATGGCTGCGTTGGCCTAGTACTCTCCGCCAAAAGCTCCAAAGTGGTCTCGGGTTCCAGATCTGCAGTAGTCAGGGGCTGTGTCGGAGCCTGACTGAAGACCGGTGAACCGGAGACCGGACCAGCCGAGGCCTCGGAGTCTGGCTTGGGTCTAGGCTGCCTGTCCTTATCCTTGTGTTTTTTGTGCATGCCAGTAGTCGGTTGCTCTGATGGCATAGTGTAGTTATATTTTCTACCGAAGTAGTGTCGTGCGAAATCAAAGCATCTTTTTATAGTACGCTTATTAAACCTAGCACAAAAATGACAACCAGTGATGTCGTGTTCTGGGCCTAGGCAAGGTATGCAGTAAGAATGAAAATCCTTATGAGGTATTTGCTTCCCACAAGAAATACAATTGTTAACTTTTTCTGACATCGGTCTGAGGCAAGAAAAGTTTCCCCAATGGGGTACTTAGCTTTATTGAAGACTTCGGATCTGAAATTCGACTTCGAAAATCTCACGAGTCGGCCGACCGGCACTTGCGAACTGCTTCTGCTTCGGGCACCGCGCAGCAAGAAAGACTGAGGAAAATGGTGTTGGATGCATTATATATACCCCTGGCGCACTGACATCAGGGAAGAAGTGACAGCAACCGACGCTGGACCAAGACTTTGGAATTCCGGCTGACTGCGGGACCACCTGACGACAGGATAACCCAAGTGTGATGACTGCAGCAGGGTAACATGATGAACATCTGCGTATTGCTGTAGTGTGATAAACTAGTTAGGTAGGGGTTCTATTCCAAGAGAGACCAACTGTGTGTGTGTGTGTGTCTGTCTGCCTAAGACAGGAACTATGCTTTTTAGAGTATGCACACTCTTTATAATTCACATGACCACCTTTGGCAATCCTGCTGATGCCACCCACTTAGACATACACCTCTGGGACTGCTGTAACTCAATAATCTCCATAGCCTGTGCTGTAACTGTGTAATACTGTAGTATGATACACTAGTTAAGTAGGGGTTCTATTCCAGGATATGGCAGGTGTGTGTGTGTGTGTGTGTGTGTGTGTGTGTGTGTGTGTGTGTGTGTGTGTGTGTGTGTGTGTGTGTGTGTTTGACTGTCAGTGCCTGTATGGAGGTGGCTGGGAGTGTCTAACCACTGGACATGTTGGGGAGTGGATTTTGTAGTTTTCCTATATGGTGCCCATCTTATATGTCACAATGTCCACCTCACGAGGAGTACAGATGTCAGTCAGCCAAGGGAATGTGTTGGCAAGCCATACCCCTACATCTGGCAAAAGGCTTGGTGAACAAAGTATGCAACCTTACTATTACATGGAATATGTCCTGAACCCATGTGTCATATGCAAACACACTTGCCTAGAATATCCCTCTATGTTGTTAGTACCCTGCACATTGATAACAGATAGTAGGCATAGTGTGATTGCAATGGGCTTCAGAGGGCATGGCACCCTGTACAGCAGTACAATAGGCACATAATTGCGGACAGTGTGCCTTCACTATGTTCCCCACTGGATGCCTGCAACATATGTGGTGTCATCAAATGTGATCCACAGTGACCATACAATGCCTTACACATGTGCCCTGTATGGACCGATGCCACTGACACCAGGGAATACCTGTATCATGCTATCAATGCAGGTGCAGGGTCAACCTGCTGACTATAAGCAGGTTCTGCCACACCATGACAGTACTGGCATATCGGAAGATAACAGTCTGTGTACATAACATGTGCCAGCCAAACCAGGTACACCTGTACATGTCACTGTACATTATTGTGGGACATGCACATCCCAGGCAATGTCCATGTCAAGGACTATCAAACACAGATATGGCATGCATTGCAAAGCTATGGCCATACACAATGGTAACCAGGATGTCAGGACAGTTCACACAATACCCATCTGTGTGGGACATTGCAGACACTACACCCCTGTACCACACTGCACACCATTGTCGGGGGGCGTGATGCCAAGGATTACCCCTCACCCAGCCTTGTACAGCCATCTTGCACAGCCAACCACTGCACACCCATGAGACAATGCACACATGCATGTCAGTACTGGCACCTTGTGTCTGCGTGTGGGGTATGATACTCCCAACCACAGTCACTCCCAGTATAACTCCCAATGGCATAATGACAGATGTCAAACATGTTCACATGCCCTAGCCCATAGAACCTCCAGATATCCCCTGTGGTGCATGTAGTACCTGTGCATTACTGCAGTGTGGAAAACTACGTGGTTTGGGAGTGTATTTGTGGACCTGGCAAAGAGTGTCACTGTGAGTCCATTAGGGAGTGTGGTTGTGTTGACCATGACATCCGTTCATGTGGACAGCCCTATGTGCTACACCTAATGTATGTCTACTATATCTCTGTTGCAGATGTTGCACACCAACACACATATATGTCCTTATAGCACACCAACATGTCAGCTTTGTGGCACATGGTGTAAATGCATGCACTTGTAATAGTAATGACTAGTCAGTCAGGGGTTTGAACCCCTGTACTGGTAGGTGTGTGACAGATGATACTTAAGTTTTAGTCTCCAAGCCCTTCTCTGATGTACTTTGCCTCTGTCTGTCCCTCCCACACACTGTCTGGTGGATATGGAGGTGTACACCTGCTCAGAAGCAGCTTGTGTATTGTAAGTGATGGTCATGTTCGGGTGATGGCCTCTGCACCTATTGCAGTCCTCCGCTAGCTGATTGCATGTGGAACAGCTGTGATGATGTTCCCATAGCCATTCGCATGAAAAACACAGCACAATATCTAGGAACATCATGTTGGTTTTCCCATGAAAGTCGCTGTAAGTGGTACCTGGATCTGGTGTTTAGTAAACAGCATCACAGATGATATCTGGATGTTCCTCAAACAACATACACAGTGGGAAATCGCCTAAAGACAGGAGGGTAATGTGCCAGACATGACTACAGCATGTAAGTGTAGCTATGCTTCATTGAGACAACTGCCTGTTTAACAAGGTGTGTGTGGTAATGGCTATTCTGCATGTTTTAAAACTGACAAGACAGTGCTCTGTTTGTGAGGGACCCCCATCTGTAGGGCCATCTGTGGACTGGTCAGTGTGTGGAACCATTTGTTTCCTGTGTTACTCACTGAACACACATCTGTGAACAGCAGGAGCATAGTGTGAGGACTGCAGCCAGTACATGGTGATAGTGATGAGTTACTGCCATCGCATCTCTGACTGGACATATGTCACATGAAACAGTGGTATGACAGACACTGTCTGGGGTTCTCAGTGACATGCCAATAATGGGCCACTGTTCATAGTTGCAGTCACAAGGCTTCTACATGTACAGATGCCATGCAGTATATATGCATGTGTTGTGCTCTCTCTGCAAATGTATACCATCAGTTGTGTTAGGTTGATGGTCATATCTATCCATGCTGTTGTAAGTAATCCTGAATGCTGTTGACTATTACTAAGCCATAACTGTGTTTAAAATGCAACACCATAGGCTGTATGGGTTTGGAGGTCCCGGCAGAACCTCCTGTCCCACTTCAGCTGGCCATGGCAATGGGCACCAGCACATCTAGGGCCCAGCCTTGGACCTCCACCTCTGTTGGTTTGGCACCACCTTCTGGTGGTACCACCACTGAGGATGGGGCTTGTTCCCCCTGGGAGCAAGTCTAGACAGGAACATGTCCGCTGTAGTACAGTCCCGGACGTGGTGCGTGGGGGGCTCAATAAGGGGTTTCGAGGTCATATATGCCAGCTCAAGGGCAGAGTGTTACATTTACAGGGTGAGGATGCCCATCCTAGGCAGCCCCCAGCACTGCCACCTTTGCAGCTGTTTTGATGCAGTGGTGGCTGCCCATGGCTGGAGACCTCCGTCCAACTGTTTCCATCTGGGGGCTCATAGGCTTGTGAATGCTGAACACCCCTCCCCGTCCGAGGTGTATCCCCCCACATATGTCATATACCGACCCTGTATGCTGTCTTGTCTGTCATCCTGGCCTACCTATCCTAAACGAGCATACCTACTCTCCTTCCCCCACATCCCACTCTCACCCTACGGAAAAAAAGGCCATTCGGTTCCTAGAACAACATTTGCCCCATACATAGCTATCCATTTCACACACATGTCCACTGGACATATGTAACCCTTTTAATATGCATCACAACATACTCCAGTTGTCCTCACCCCTGTCTCTCAGGTGCACGATCCTAGTATGCACATGACTCCTAAATGTTCCAGGTACACATGATGTGGATGACCCCATTGTACACACAACACTACCAGTCCCACTACGGTTACCCCATTTACCTTTATCATGATGATGATGTCACACACAGCACCTTGCAAAAGTACTGTTCTCACATAATGATTGGACAGGAACTGTTGTGTTAATGTAAATAACATGCACAAAGTGATGTATATGGCCAATGTACAAATGATTGCGTGTATGACTGACACATGTCTGTCTGAGGGAGTCTTGATATTACATGGGAAGACACCACTACATAATACAGGCATTGCTGGTGTTTCCCTTTTCATTCCTTTGTAATGCTTTGTTGTCACATGGGATGTTCCTGATATATCTATATATATGTATGTATCTATATGCTGGACATAAACACTCACACATACATCTACATGATGGAATACATTTCCTATACTGTTGAATGACTGTGCTGGATGATATGTTTGTGATAAGGTCCAATGTCTGTATATCTGCCATGGCTTAGTGGTAAATCACAATAGCTGTGTGTGCAGGGTCCTGGTTTCGAGCCTTGCAGAGGCCGTTTATTTTGTTGCTGGGCAGAATAAGGCCATTGGATACGATGTGATAAGGGCACATTAAAGCAGTTGTGAGTGGGTGTGAGTGGGTTTGTGCAGTGCTAAGCAATGCTGACCTCTGGTTACAGTTTCGTCCACACAGTTAGCCTCTACATTATTTATCAGTGCAATACTCGCATACTGGCGGCCAAACAGGCTTACACCCGCTTGCACCCGCACTTGCAAATGCACTGCATTTGGTGTTTGTATCTGACAATCATGCCCCTGTGTGAGAGTGAGGATTACGATATTACCTTGTGATGCTATTACATCAGATTACATGCCTACAGTATCGGGAATGGCTGCCCATTAGGCGACAGCATGCCGTTTGACTGTACGGAATCCGCGGCCTGTCCAGAGTTTGATTCATATTATTGGTGTGTTCCTCATACAATCTGCACCCATCTGGCTAATACATAGGAACTGACACTCTTCAATACAAACAAGTAATTGGGTTTTGGAACCCACATCCTTCAGCCGAGTCTTGCTACTGCATACCTAATATTCTATCATCTTTCTAAGGTTGTCAGTGGAATATGTGCTTTCTGTCCCTATCAGACCTCTCATACTATTGGGGAAATATACAAACTGAATCAGGGACATGGCATAACAACATCAGGGACACATTTAAATTATTGGTGCTATTAATCTGATACATTGACAGACTCAGAGCATATGAATTTATACACATTTTCTGAGGTGAATGATGTTTATAACTCTTAATTGTTGTCATTATTTATTACGTATAATTCACCAGTTTTAGGAGGGATTAAGTGGGGCAGAGTTAGAAACTGAGTCGAAATCTGGGACGTCCCTGGCAAACGGGGACAGTTCAGAGGTATGGTCCCTATTTGTTCCCCCAATGGTTTATGTCCTATCCATTAGATATGCTCTTAGGGGTTGAGAGGTATGGGTGTCAGCTATGCCCATTTCGGAATATTACTTACATCCCTGGGGTGGTCCTAATATGACTGTACCAGCCAACACCTGCACGCCTAGGCCCATAATTGCATACCCATAGTTCCCCCACCTGCCACTCCTCTACAGAATTCATCTTTACTGTGGGTGCAGGTGGAGTATAAACACACCACTACACACTGCCCACTCTGCCTGTGTCAGGACACATGTCATACATTGTGTCGACCCATGGGTTATCAGGCTTGCGCAACCTACTGATCCGTGTACATCTACAAGCTGGTTTGATAAGTCATTACCGGGACTGCCTCCGATCATTAAATTTTGGTGTCCCACAAGGGACATCGATGTCTATGTTTCAAGATTAGACCTGGCAGGTCTCTCCCACTGGTAGTATCCTGCCAGTGGTCTACGAAGCAGTGGTGTGTTTACCTTTATTGTGTGTCTGTATGTCTCACCAGCTGGGGGGGTGGGGGGGTTGATGCTACGTGTTACACGTTTGTTTATTGGACCCCTCACCCCCATATGCACGGCCTGTGAACATATGTTACTCGTAACTGCTGTATCATATCCTAGCTATATACATGTGTTTATTTACAGTCACACACACACACACACACACACACACACACACACACACACACACACACATATATA